>NC_134695.1:107980031-108155031 GCF_050947455.1 Rhinoderma darwinii
CTTCCACCTTTCCGCAACAGAATAGAACATGCTGTGGATTTTCAAGTCTGCAAGCCCGAACAACCCTGCTGATTTTTTCTGCAATGTGTGAATGAGGTTTGGAAAACGTGCAATGCAAGTTGCTGCAGATTTTTGGTGAAGAATCTTTGCAGAAAATCTGGAACAAATACACCCCCGGGTGAACATAGAACAAAAAATCCTAGAAAGGAATATTCTAATCTACTGTATGGCGTCTGTCGCTGCACAACAATGACACATTAGGACACATTGAGAAATAAATATTTGTAAACATCTTGGCATGGACTGCGACCATTTCTTAGGCCCGGGCATCGCCATGTTCTGGCTGCTTCAGGACCCAGCAGTAAAAGATTGAGAAGCCGTGGTCTCGATCACTGGGAATTTGGCATTAAAAACTGCCACATACAGTTGTTGAAAATGAATACACTGGGAACATTTTCATGATGGGATTTCCCTTCCTTACACATTATAATATCTGCTTTGTTGGATTTGGATGAAACGACTGTCCAAAAAGATTATTGATAAAAATGATATTTGTCCAGTTTTAAAGATAATTCCTGAAAGACAATTGGCTGCAGTGAAGAGGTCATGTGACAGACATGTCTGGCAGTGATTGGTTATGATTTGGACTGGTTGGTAAGACCGTTGGCCGACTGCCATGATCAGTTGAGTTGTAACGACTCTTCCAGTGACTGGTGATCTCTGAGGAGAATGTCCTGCACATGATTTCCTTTCATATGTACCTGGTTGTGAGTGCTCAGATCTCCTGGACATCTATCGGTAAGCGCTACTCTGAACACACTACACACAAGACAATATAGTCACACTATGCAGTGTAGCACAACAGATGGGGCTGAACTGTTCAGTTGTTGCTTTAATGTTAAGCAGCCATGTGACTAACTGACAGTTAGGCTGCCCATGCACCCTGCAGCTGAACAATGGTGGCTGCCGGGTGGCAAAACCCACGCGCTTTTATTTGCGGATTTACTAATCAGTTCTTGGCTACGCGACATCTCCTGCTGTTTGGCGGCAGCGGGTACAGGCAGCTTTGTACTTTATCTCTACATGACATGGATAACAGTTCTTTGACAATAACAAAATAAATCCCATGTTTTTATGTATTCTTGTTAATGACAGATTTACTAATATTTGCTTCACCCTCTATTTAAATTGACCTGCGCAGAAGCCCGCAGGACGCCTATTAGAAAGCGTATTCCTTGTATGTCTTACCGGCACCATGTCGGGGTCCACATAATGATTCTTTTCATCTCCACATTTCCATGGTTTTTTGTTTTTTCATCGACACCGCCTTATAAAGGCCTATTTGGTGCGGGATGAGGTGTATTTTTTAATCTTACCATTTTGGGGCACATAAATGTATTGAACAACTTTTAGTCTTGTTTTTATAGAATTCAATGGTCAGTACAAATGACATGACTTTGTTCTGGAGGTCGTCACAATTATGGCGATAGCAAACATATCCAGTTATTTTGTGTTTTATTCGTTTTGCACAATAAAAACTTTTAAAAACACTTCATTCTGAGAATGAAACTTTTTTTTCACCATTGTTTTTTGATGAGTTGTTTTTGCTGTTTTGGGAGGCGAGATTATAGCAATTCTGCCATTGTTTTTTCCGTCATTCCCTGTGCAGGATAAATAATGTTGTATTTTTATAGTACAGGTCGCTACAGATGCCACGATACCAATCTTGTACTGTCAGGCATTTTGTAAGGGAAACTAGTTTCTTTTTTCATTTTTCTATAAACTTCATGAAACTTTTTTTTTACGTCTTTATTTTAGTCCTACTGCGGGATTTTAACATACAATATGCTGATTGCTAATATAATACATTGCAATACTTCTGAATGAAATTTACAGCCTGAAACTTAGTGCAAGTTTTATAACTCCAGGAAACCGCTAACATGTAAAACTCATAAAGGTGTCCACCGATATCCTAACACTATAGGGCCCATATAGCTGCATTTAGGTGAATGGAACGGGCACTATAGCATCGCAGAGCCCTGTTCCGTTGACCTATACGTTGAAACTATACGGATCCCAAGCAGCAGCCAATGCCCGCCCCCACTCATACTAGCCCCTCCCACTCTGTCTTTTCCCTCAGTGACAAGGGTGTCTCTGTATGTTTGAGGAGGTAGAGCTTTGATTGAGGCAGGAGTCTTGAGTGCCTGCCACCAGTCTGAAGCCAGCCCTGTACAGCAGTGCCAGCCCAGCCAGCAGAAGAAGCTGAAGAGTAGGCAGTGCCTGCTTGTCACCCTGTGCTACCCCGCTACCCTACAGAGCCTGTGGCCATCTTTCGTGCCCCCTTTCCTCACAGAGCCCCACTGTAAGGAAGTGGCCCCGGGCAGGTGGTGAAGTAAGGGTTAATGCAGGTGTTTAATAAGGGGTTTAATAAGCCCTCATACCACTTAATCGACGGAAAAATAAAAACGTTATGGCTCTCGGAATTTGGCGATACAAAATAAATTGTATTTTTTACACTTAGGTTTTTACTTGTAAAAGTAGTAAAATATAGAAAAAACGATATATATTTGGTATCACCGTAATCGTATTGACCCACAGAATAAAGTTAACATGTTGTTTTAATTGCACAGTGAATTCCGTAAAAACTATGTGCAAAAAACAATGGAGGAATCGCTGTTTTTTACATTTTCTACCCCACAAATAATTTTTTTCCCGTTTCCTAGTACATTACATTTAATGGTGCTACGAAAAACTACAACTCGTTCCGCAAAAATCAAGCCCTCATAGGACAATATAGACGCAAAAAAAAAAAGTTATGTCTTTCGGAAGGTGGGGAGAAAAAAAGTAAAATTGGGCTGCTTTCTTTGCAGCCTGGCAGTTTTTCATCTTATAAACCTGCCGAAACCTAGTTCGGCAGGTGGTCTTTGGGCAAGTTGTGAAAGATTTACTTGTTATATAGAAGACATAGAACAAGTACAGCCAGCAGGTGGCAGCATCTCCAACAAAGAGTCTGCTCTGCAAGTGATGCTTCCTCTTGCTTAGATTGGATTCACCATAAGACAAGGTAAATTATGCTGGCGGCTGTCACTATATTTGGAGCACTGTGATTGTCAGTGTCTGGGGGCGCTGTGGCTGTCACTGTATTTGGAGC
Source organism: Rhinoderma darwinii (assembly GCF_050947455.1). Lineage (NCBI taxonomy): Eukaryota > Metazoa > Chordata > Amphibia > Anura > Rhinodermatidae > Rhinoderma > Rhinoderma darwinii. The sequence continues at coordinate 107,983,183 of NC_134695.1, forward strand.
ACTGTGATTGTCAGTGTCTGGGGGCACTGTGGCTGTCACTATATTTGGAGCACTGTGATTGTCAGTGTCTGGGGGCGCTGTGGCTGTCACTATATTTGGAGCACTGTGATTGTCAGTGTCTGGGGGCGCTGTGGCTGTCACTATATTTGGAGCACTGTGATTGTCAGTGTCTGGGGGCACTGTGGCTGTCACTATATTTGGAGCACTGTGATTGTCAGTGTCTGGGGGCACTGTGGCTGTCACTATATTTGGAGCACTGTGATTGTCAGTGTCTGGGGGCGCTGTGGCTGTCACTATATTTGGAGCACTGTGATTGTCAGTGTCTGGGGTCGCTGTGGCTGTCACTATATTTGGAGCACTGTGATTGTCAGTGTCTGGGGGCACTGTGGCTGTCACTATATTTGGAGCACTGTGATTGTCAGTGTCTGGGGGCGCTGTGGCTGTCACTGTATTTGGAGCACTGTGATTGTCAGTGTCTGGGGGCGCTGTGGCTGTCACTATATTTGGAGCACTGTGATTGTCAGTGTCTGGGGGCGCTGTGGCTGTCACTATATTTGGAGCACTGTGATTGTCAGTGTCTGGGGGCGCTGTGGCTGTCACTATATTTGGAGCACTGTGATTGTCAGTGTCTGGGGGCACTGTGGCTGTCACTATATTTGGAGCACTGTGATTGTCAGTGTCTGGGGGCGCTGTGGCTGTCACTGTATTTGGAGCGCTGTGATTGTCAGTGTCTGGGGGCGCTGTGGCTGTCACTATATTTGGAGCACTGTGATTGTCAGTGTCTGGGGGCGCTGTGGCTGTCACTGTATTTAGGGCACTGTGACTGTTAGTATATTTGGAGACACTGGCTGTCTCTGTAATCGGGGACACTGTGGCTGTCACTGTATTTAGGCCACTGTGACTGTTAGTATATTTGGAGACACTGGCTGTCTCTGTAATCGGGGACACTGTGGCTTTCACTGTATTTGGGACACTGTGGCTGTTACTGTATTTGGGGACACTGTGGCTTTCACTGTATTTGGGGACACTGTTGCTGTTACTGTATTTGGGGACACTGTCTGTCTGTAATCGGGGGCTCCGTGGCTGTCACTGTAGTGGAAGACACCGGCTGTCATTGGATTTGGATACACTGTGGTTACTACTGTATTTGAGGACGTCTTGCAGTCACTTTGTGCTGAAACCACATCCTATGTACATGTAATAAAGTAGATCATCTGTTTTTTACAATCATTTATGAAGTGTATGTTTGTGATGTAAACATTGGACTACTTTCCATTTTAGTTTTGATCTTCAGACTTTGCAACTTTATGATGCTCCACAGAGGAGACTGTGTGAGAACGTGGGGGAAATTTATGAAGGGCATCACCCCAGTTTTCTGGCATTAAAAAGTCCAAAATTATGGTGCACGCCCTATTGCCGAATTATTTGCGATTTATTTGTTGTTTTGAAACTCTCTTGCCACTTTAAAAAAAATGGGAGCGGCTTGGCAGGAGGGGCCCCCACCCACGGTGCAAAAGATTGACTACAATTTACGTCACAAACTGGATTTTACCCTGTGGGACACGGCCAGCCGAAGATGCAACAAATTTATTAAAGGGGTTGTCCAGTTTTTATTTGTTTCATTTATTTATAGAATAGGAAATCATACAGTTTTCTAATATTCATGTATTAGAAACTCTGCTCTCATACCTTTCTCATATCAGTGCAGTTGCCACTGTAAAAATCAATAAATAATAATAGTATAGTCCATAGTAATGCATCCACGGGCTAACTGAACTGACTAAATACGGGGAGAGTCATGTGATACATTCACGCACGCGCACACACTCCATGTGACCCCCAGCATTCAGGTAACACTGTCCAGGTATCTAACCCGTCAATAGCATTTTACTGAGGAACAGAAGTCAGGCCTCATGCACACGACCATCATTTTTATCCGCAATTACGGATCCATAATTGCAGATAAAAATACTGACACATTAATTTCTATGGCCCACGGACACCTTCCCGTATATTTACAGGGAGGTGTATGGGCCGTAGAAATTAACCGCAAAATATAGGACTATTTTTTGATTTACGGACCGTGCTCCTATACTTTACAATGGCAGCACGGCCCGCAAACATGGGTGACAGTCCGCGGCCATCCGTGCCCGTAATTACGGACCGTGCACATGGCTACGGCCGTGTGCATGAGACCTTATAAGTATTCCCTCTTCCAGCAGCCTCTCATCATGTCTGTCAGGGTCTGTGTAGAAGCAGCTCTTACATAATACTATCTGTCTCCTCTATGGGTTTTTTTTTTAAAAACAGCTAACTTTATTAACAACATAATAACATTACCTAGAGACAGGCAGACATTTTAAATATCACCTAGAGACAGGCGGCCATTTTAGTAAATACACGAACAGTGATGTGGTTGGTCATCATTAGTCTACCATTAGTGCTATTCACTTAGCCCATGGATGTGTCCTCTATGCGGTCCCAACACATGTATGTCATGTTAATGCTAGGTGTCACATGATGTATGTGTGTGTATGTAGAGGGGAGGGTCACATGACTGCCACCGTGTTTAGTCATATTCAGTTATCCTGTGGATACATTACATAGGATCTGTGCCTCTACCATTCTGCTGTGAGACTGCAAGGACATTCACCAACTTAAAACCAACTTGCCATTGGCCTATTACACCATTATTTTACCTTAAATAAAACCAAAGACACCTTGTGTGGTAAAGTGGAAGTGGCCACAGCTTTATTATGTAAATATTTCTCTATTTAACCCCTTCCCGACATTTGCTGTATGGATACGTCATGGAAAGCTAGTGCTTCCCGCATTTTGCCGTATCCTGAGTCGGCGCCATCATTGCCGGATGTCAGCGGTGTATTACAGCTGACATCCCGCTGTAATGGTGGGGACCGAAATGAGCTCGATCACCGCTATTAACCCCTTAAATGCAGCGGTCAAAAACGATCGCTGCATTTAGGTTGTTTGCAGCTCATCGGAACCCCAGCAATGAAATTGCAGGGGTTCCGGTGGCTGCAATGACAACCAGAGGCCTAATCAGGGGCGTAACTAGGAAGGACTTGGCCCCATAGCAAACTTTTGACTGGGGCCCCCCCTCCCCTGGGTGTCACACAACCCCCCCTTGTAGATAGTGCCTTTTTTACAGCCCCCACCTGTAGATAACGCCATACAGCCCCCCCCCCTCTGTAGATAGCGCCATACATCCCCTGTAGAGAACGCCATACAGCCCCCCTGTAGAGAACGCCATACAGCCCCCCTGTAGAGAACGCCATACAGCCCCCCTGCAGAGAACGCCATACAGCCCCCCCTGTAGAGAACGCCATACAGCCCCCCCTGTAGGAAATGCCATACAGCCCCCCCCCTGTAGAGAACGCCATACAGCTCCCCCCCTGTAGGGAACGCCATACAGCCACCCCCCTGTAGGGAAAGACATACAGCCACCCCCCCCTGTAGGGAACGCCATACAGCGTTCCCCCCCCCTGTAGGGAACGCCATACGGCGTCCCCCCTCCCCAAAAAATGCGACCTACAGTGTGTCCTACAAAATACATGTATCCCCTCTCCACAGGATAGGGGATACATGAGTGATCGCTGGCAGCGATAGGGAGAACGGGGGACTGAAAGTCCCCTGAACTTCTCCATGACAAACCTCTGACTTCCGGCGTCTGCGCAGCTCAATAAAAATGAAAGGAGCGCTGGTCACGCATGCGCACAAGCACGACCGGCGCTCCATTCATTTCTACGGAGCTGCCGACACAGACCCCGGAAGTCTGAGGTTTGTGATGGAGAACTTCAGGGGACTTTCAGTCCCCCGTTGTCCCTATCAATGCCAGCGATCACACATGTATCCCCTGTCCTGTGGATATCCTGTGGAGAGGGAATACATGTCCTGTGGATATCCTGTGGAGAGGGAATACATGTCCTGTGGAGAGGGGATACATGTCCTGTGGAGAGGGGATACATGTCCTGTGGAGAGGGGGGGGGGATACATGTCCTGTGGAGAGGGGGGGGGATACATGTCCTGTGGAGAGGAGGGGGATACATGTCCTGTGGAGAGGGGATACATGTCCTGTGGAGAGGGGGGGGATACATGTCCTGTGGAGAGGAGGGGGATACATGTCCTGTGGAGAGGGGATACATGTCCTGTGGAAAGGGGGGGGATACATGTCCTGTGGAGAGGGGATACATGTCCTGTGGAGAGGGGGATACATGTCCTGTGGAGATCCTGTGGAGAGGGGGGGATACATGTCTTTTGCACTATTTTGCGCCTTCAGGACAAGACACCGTTTAGCCCTTTTTAGCACGTGTTAGTTAAATGGCTATAACTTTTTTATTTGTTGTGCTAACGACGTGATTTTTGCGACGTTTTTTCCGTAGACAATGCAGGTTTCAATTTTTATCGTTTTTATACACACCTTTTTTGCTATTTTAGAATTTTTATTCATAAAGTTTGAAAATAATAGTAAAAAAATAAGCTTTTTTACATTTCAGCTATTTTTTTTTTGGTAATAACATAGTTTTACCCTAAAATAGACCTTTTATTTGTGATCGCCATTGTCTATCGTAAATTTTAATATATTATATGTCTATATTAGGGTAATTGGGTCAGCGCTAGCGTTACAACAATGATTGGCGGGGGGGACGTTTTTTTTTTGGGGTGGGTATTTTATGTGTATTTATTATTTACATTTTTTTTGCACTTTACTTTATTATTTTTTTATTATTATGGTCTGTCCCTCAAAGGTCAAAGAAGACCTTTGGGGAACTTTATATATTTTTTTTCTTTCTTTTAGGGCATGACCACACATGGCGGAATTCCTCCGCAACTGTCCGCATCAATGCCGCACCTAATCCGGGTTGCGGATTACGGCTGCGGATCTGCACAAAATGTGCAGAAAATTGATGCGGACTAGCTGCTGCGGACTGCGGGAAAAGTGCTTCCCTTCTCCCTATCAGTGCAGGATAGAGAGAAGGGACAGCACTTTCCCTAGTGAAAGTAAAAGAATTTCATACTTACCGCCCGTTGTCTTTATGACGCGTCCCTCCTTCGGCATCCAGCCCGACCTCCCTGGATGACGCTCCAGTCCATGTGACCGCTGCAGCCTGTGCTTGGCCTGTGATTGGCTGCAGCCGTCACTTACTCTGAAACGTCATCCTGGGAGGCCGGACTGGAGACAGAAACAGGGAGTTCTCGGTAAGTACGAACTTCATTTTTTTTTACAGATACATGTATATTGAGATCGGTAGTCACTGTCCCGGGTGCAGAAACAGTTACTGCCGATCGCTTAACTCTTTCAGCACCCTGGACAGTGACTATTTACAGACGTCTCCTAGCAACGCTCCCGTCATTACGGGAGCCCCATTGACTTCCTCAGTCTGGCTGTAGACCTAGAAATACATAGGTCCAGCCAGAATGAAGAAATGTCAAGTAAAAAAAGCAAGACGCATCCGCAGCACACATGACATGTGCATGACAGCTGCGGACTTCATTGCGGAACTTTGAATCTCCATTGAAGTCAATGGAGAAATTCCGCCATGAGTCCGCCACTGCTCCGCAACAGACAGAGCATGCTGCGGACACCAAATTCCGCTCCGCAGCCTATGCTCCGCAGCGGAATTGTACGCATCGTGTAAACGAACACTGCGAAATTAAAGTGAAAGTCAATGTAGAAACGGCTCCGCTGCGGATTAACGCTGCGGAGTGTCCGCAGCGGAATTTAAGTGCAATTCCGCCATGTGTGAACCCGCCCTTACACCATCTTTTCCACTGTAACTGGAGTTGCACAGCAGCCCCAGTTACAGGGGAAATCAGCCCTCTCATAGTGACGATTGTCACTAACTGGGCTGTGCTGGGTCTAGTAAGACCCAGCAGCAGTCTGTCACTAACGGCACCCGGCGATCATGTGACCAGTCACATGATCACCGGGAGGAATAGAGACAGCGCCGCTGCTGCTGTCTCTATTCCTATACACAGCGTTCATTGAACGCTGTGTACAAGTCATCAGAGAAGACAGAAGCAGCGAAAGCTGCTTCTATCCTCTCCTCAGGGTCCCCGGCAGTCACTGACATCCGGAGACCCGACATTCAGCTGCCCGATCGCGCGGGCAGCAAGTTAAAACCCGAGCCGTAGAAAGTCTATGGCTCGGGTTTTAAGGACCCTGACCGCTGGCCGTAAAAATACAGCCAGCGGTTGGGAACCAGTTAATGGCAGAGCGGGGAGATACCTCCCTGCTCTGCCGTAGTGTTCAGTGGCGTCCCGCTGTAGCAGCCATAGCGGCTGCTAGCGGAGCCTCTGGCCATGGTGGGGGCCCGTGCCGGCGGGCGACACGGGCCCCCTCATACCGCGGGCCCCGTAGCAGCCGCTACTGCTGCTACGGCGGTAGTTACGCCACTGGGCCTAATACTGGCCTCCCGGTCTGCCTAGCACGGAAAACTTCCATTATTATTGAAAAAAAAAAGAAACCATACATATTTGGTATCGCTGCGTCCGTAAGGGTATGTTCACACGCAGTAGCAAAATACATCTGAAATTACGGCACTGTTTTCGCCTGAAAACAGCTCCTGATTTTCAGAAGTTTTTTGTAACTACTCGCGTTTTTCGCGGTGTATTTTACGGACGTTATTGGAGCTGTTTTTCAATGGAGTCAATGAAAAACGGCTCCAAAAACGTCCTAAGAAGTGTCCTGCACTTCTTTGATGTGGGCGTCTTTTTACACGCCGTCTTTTGACAGCGACGCGTAAAGTTACACCTCGTGGGAACAGAACATCGTAAAACCCATTGAAAGCAATGGGCATATGTTTGTAGACGTAATGGAGCCATTTTTTCAGGCGTAATTCGAGGCGTAAAACGCCCGAATTACGTCTGAAAATAGGCCTTGTGAACATACCCTAATGGCCTAAACTATAAAAATATTATTTTATTTATTCCAGTCGGTGAATGGTGTAAAAAAAAAAACATAAAAAAACTATACCAGAATATAGTTTTTTTAGTCACTTTGCCCTACAAATATTGGAATAAAAAGTGATCAAAAAGTCGCACGTATCCAAAAATGGTACCTATATAAACTATAGCTCGTCTCGCAAAAAACAAGCCCTCATACAGCTCCGTCGACGAAAAAATGAAAACGTTATGATTCTCACAACTTGGCGACAGAAAAAATACATTCTTTTTACAAAAGTAATTTTATTGTGCAAAATGTTGTAAAACATAAAAAAGTTCTATAAATTAGATATCGCCGAGATCGGACTGACCCGCAGAATAAAGTTAACATGTAATTTATAATGCATGGTGAACACTGTATAAAAAAACTAAAAAACAATGCCAGAATTGCAGTTTCTTGGTCACCTTTCCTCCCAAAAATAGGATAAAAAGTGATCAAAAAGTCGCATGTACCCCAAAATGGTAAAAATAATAACTATAGCTCGTCCCGCAAGGAGGGGCCCCAAACATATCTGCTGGAAGCGAGGGTGCCCGTATTATACCAGCACAACACTTTCCCATCAAAATTCCCCAAACTGCAAAGGTGCGGAGTGTGGACCAAAAGGGAATAAGTAAGGACTATTTATCAGTGCGACACCGGCCTGTGCAGAATTATTGCTTCACAGCGTAACACACATCTATGGATTATTTTACTGGGTTTTTTAACCCGATTATTATACCACCTGACTACGTCCCTGATGTACTCTGCCCAGCTTACATGTACCCTCACATTGTAAACGGAAATACAAGCAATACTCAAACAAAACGACTACCAAGCAAATCCACTCTCCAAAAGCCAAATGGCGCTCCCTCCCCTCTGAACCTTACAACGTCTATGGCCGCGGACCCTAGTTCAGACTTACCCTCTGACGGCCGCGGCCATGGACGTCTGTGTTCTCGGCGGCATCTCCCTCCAGGGAGACGCCGGCACTAACTTCCGGGTTCTGAGACTCTTTCCTGCAGGGCGCCCGCGCCCGCACGAGCACTGCCTTAAAGGCCCAGTACGCGTCCAGTTGTTTAAAATCAGTAATTAGCCCAGAATGCTGCTGGACTATAAAAGAGGTCCTGCACACTTGATCCTTGTCGGAACGTTGTTGTATACCGAAAGTTTGTCTTGCAAATGGTCTCCTAGTGTTTTCCAGTTCCCAGTATTACCCGTTCCTGCTGCCTGTACCCTGTATCCTGTGCTACCGTGCCTCTGTGCCATCTACAGTGAGAGTCAAGTTGTGTCTTCCGCTGCATCTACTGTGCCATCTACAGTGAATGTCAAGTTGTGTCACCGCTACTGTCTACATTGCCTCAGGTACCCTTTCTGGACTATAGACATTGTATTTTACCTAGTTGGCCAGCTGCTATCCCACTACGCGATTCGGCTCAGTGGGTCACACCCCGCGCCGTGACAGTGCCTAAATAGCTGTTTACTTCCACATATAAGGCATTTTCATACCCGGGACAAGCCTTTTAACAATATTTGCCACTGAAATAGCATATCTAGGGAAAAATTTTAATTTTTACTCTGCCACAATCCGCAGCGCAATCATTTATGGAAAAGTCCTGTAGGGTGAAAATACTCACTACACCCCTTAATAAATGACTGGAGGGGTGCAGTTTCCAAAATGGGGTCACTTGTCAGGGGTTTCCTTTATTATTTCACATCAGAGCACTGCAGTTGTGAACCAATACTTTGTAAATCCCCAAATTAGGCCTCAATTTTACATGGTACTCTTTCACTCCTGAGCCCTGTCAAATGTCTCAGGCAGAGTTCTAGTAGTGCTCTGCCCGGGACTATGGCTATGGGGTTGCCCCTGACAACAATCCATATATGTACAGTCATGTCAGGGGCTTCTCCTGAAGTGGAATCCACAGCCAGAGCGTCGGCAATGCTCTGGCTGGGTATTCTACTCCTAGAGGGAACCCCAACGGCACTACCTACAGGGAGAGGGGCTGTTTGGCACTACCTGGGAGGGGGGCTGTGTGGCACTATCTACAGAGGGCACTAAATTTATGGGGGTGCAAACTGAGGGCATAAATTCTATATGAGGGCATAAACAGGGCCTAATGTCTATATGGGGACAAAAAAATGATGTTTTCTGCCATTTTACCGCTGTGAGTTCCGCCGCAAAGGGGCTTACTAAGTCTGTGTCGCCCAAGGGCCCACATAAACCTGGAGCATGGCCTGTGTATATATATATATATATATATATATATATATATATATATATATATATATATATATATATATATATATAGCTAGAACGACTAGTCACTCAGCTCTCATAGAACAGCAACACTGTGGATCTGCAATGGTGACCACAAGCCATATTTCCCTGATACTATCTGATTAACACACCTGCCTATTTATGCAGTGATACATTTTGCATACTGTAGCTTAGCTAGCCAGATTTGTCTTTCAGGATCCCAGGAAAGCTGGGTAACAAACCATGTGAAGTTGTAATAGAAACTGTAAAATACGAAATCCCCCTAAATAAATGCCCCTCCTCGCTACCAAATTGTGCCATAGATAAGGCAAAGCCTTTCAGGGTACTGGGACAGCTGGGTAACAAACCATTATCTCTCAAATTGTGTCATATTTAGGCAGATTTGCCTTTGAGGGTTTCAGAAAAGCTGGGTAACAAACCATATGAAACTGTAATAGAGATCTGCCTTATACTTAATCCCCCTAAATAAATGCCCCTCGTCGCTACCAAATTGCACTATATTTAGGCAGATTTGTCTTTCAGGAACCTGGGCAACCTGTATTCCGTAGGGGGACTTAGCGGACAATTTCCCCGCAGATTTTGATGTGAATTCTTGGGAAATCCACATATGTTACATACAGATTTAGTTGCGGATTTAGCAGCAGATTTGACCTAGGTTTCAGCCTATGCATTGCAAAGGCTGAAATCCGCAGTGAAAATCCGAGGCTTCTCCGCAACAGAATGAGCAGGCTGCAGATTTGAAATAAGCAGAATGCTCCGCTGTTATTGCGGTCGTCTTCTGCTACATGTGGATGGGGTTTTGAAAACCCCATCCCCTTGTGATGTACTGTAAGCTGCTGCGGATTTGCGATGCAGAACCCACGCTGCAAATCGGCAGAAAAACTGCCACATCCGGACACACCCTTAGGCCTTATTCACACGAACGTGTATTACGTCCGTGCTACGCGCGTGGAAATCACGCGCGTCGCATGGACTTATGTAAGTCAATGGGGCCGTTCTGACATGTCGTGATTTTCACGGCGTGTGTCCGCTGCGTAAAACTCACGACATGTCCTATACTTGCCCGTGTTTCGCGCAGCACGCACACATTGAAGTCAATGGGTCCGTGCAAATTGCGCTCGGCACACGGAAGCACTTCCCGGTGCCGCACGTGATGCTCGCATGCGCCGCTCCCACACAGTCCAAATTGAACTGTGCGACGTCCGGCGCCATTTTCTTGTGGACCGGAAGTCACGGCCGGACAGTAAGATTACTACTTCCGGTCGCAGCTTCCGGACTTGTGCACTTGGAGCGGAGGTATCAGACGGAGCGGATGGACCGAAGGGTGCGGCGGCGGAAGGAGCAGGTAAGTTAGGTCTGTGTATGTACGTGTTTTACTGTGTGTTTACTACTGTATGTTAACCTACTACACTGTGTGTTAGCTCAAAAAAATGGCGACACACAGTGTAGGAGGTTTGACCGTTCAATCCCCTCGTTTCTCCCGGCACTAGCCAGGATAAAGGAGGGGGGGATTCTGAGAGCTCACTAGAGCGAGTGAGTTTTCTCCAATTTTGCCGCATAAAGCAATGTGGTTGCTTTACCACATGCAATGCTGCAATTTTGGGAATTGCTCCATCTAGTGACCAGCGCTGGGAAATATTATAAATTAGAATCTAATTTATAATATTTCCTGACTCGTGAAAAAAATTAAAAAAATGAGAACAATGTTTAATCACCTACACACTAATTGTTTAACTAAAAAAAAAAAAAAAAAATTCCCTTTAAGGATATGCTCATATGCTTAACAAAAAACGGCTGTAAAATACGTAGCTGTTTTCAAGGGAAAACAGCCTATGATTTTCAGGTGTTTTTTATGCAAAGCGTTATTTGATGCGTTTTTTTACTGCCATTTTTGTAGCTGTTTTTCTTTGAGACAATGAGAAATGGCTCCAAAACGGCTCAAGAAGTGACATGCACCTCTTTTTTACAGGGCGTTTTTTTATGTGCCGTTTTTAGAAACGACGCGTAAAAAACGCCCCGTGGGAACGAAACGCCGTTTTTCCCATTGACATTTATCGGCATATGTTCGGAGGTGTTCAGGCCATGTATTTTCAGCCATTTTTCAATGCGTTTACAGCCCGAAAAACAGCTGAAAATAAGCCGTGTGAACACACCCTTAGGCCTGATTTACACGAGCGTGTGCGTTTTGCGTGCGCAAAAGGCACTTAACAGCTCCGTGTGTCATCAGCGTATGATGCGCGACTGCAAGATTTTCTCGCAGCCACCATCATTATGACACTCCATTTGGATGTTTGTAAACAGAAAAGCACGTGGTGCTTTTCTGTTTACTGTAATGACGGGGGTAAGGAAACAGACAAGTGAGCCCTCATCTACCCGCCACTCAGTCCCTGCCTATTTGCAATGACCCGACCTAGGCGACGGGGTACAACTGGGCAACAGTCCCTACGCTCAATATGTGCACGACAGACAAACAGATTAGGGTACACAGAAGCAAGGGAAAAGGGGCAGTTGCCCACGGCAACACCGAGAGCAACAAGAGTGGTGAACGAGTCGAGTCAAACCAGGAGTGTACTAGGTACCAAACGCAGAGCAGGAGAGTAGTGAACAAGCCGAGTCAAACCAGGAGTGTACGAGGTACCAAACGCAGAGCAGAAGAATAGTCAGTAAGCCAGGGTCAAAATGAAGCAGGGTCAAATAGATCAAGAAGCTGCAGCAGGGCCAGGAAACCAAATGAGAAGAATCACAAGCAAGGAGGAACAGGAAAGGCAGGTATAAATAGACAGAGGGTGGGAGCTAGCTCCGTCTGGCCAGGCTGTGATAGGTTCTCCCACTCCTAAGCCTGCCATCCTGAGTGGTGGAAGATGGAGTCAGTCTCAGAGACATAGACTCAGGTGCAGACTGATTACCTATGGGCGTGGATACAGAAGCTGTGCCTGGCAGATCCTTAACATTTACATTCAGAGTTTGACAGCTGAAGTGCTTCCGTGCGGCATGCGTGGTTTTCACGCACCCATTGACTTCAATGGGTGCGTGATGCGTGAACAGCGCACAAAGATAGGACATGTCGTGAGTTTTTTTCAGCGGACTCACACTGAGCAAAACTCACTGACTGTCTGCATGCCCCCATAGACTAATATAGGTGCGTACGAGACGCGTGAAAAGCATGCGCGTCGCACGCACGTATATCACGCTCGTGTAAACGAGGCCTTTGTGTCACTTTTAACATGAGACATGAGGAAGTGAGGATTGTTCCTGGGAATACTCCTGAAGGGCAGCATATTATAGGTAGAGATCCGCTGGGCTGTTATGTTAATGCAGCGCAAAAAATATTATAAAAAGAATACACATGTAAAGCTCTAAAGTGCTAATCAAAAGTGAAAGTCTTCTAGCGTAAACGTGATGCATAAAAAAGTTACACCTTGTCCTGCAAAAATAAAACAAGGCCTCAAATAGAAACGTAGACATTAAAATAAAAAAAAGATTATGGCTAGAAGGCAAAAAAATAAAGCATGCTGCAACCTTAATAAGTTCCCAATTGTTCCAGTATAAGCCTACAGTAGTGATTCTGAATTCTATTGCCAATGTGTAAAATGGTATACGATGTGTTTTTTTTTTCTACTAACAGAGTTGCCTCAAAATGTACATTTGTTTATAAAGCATAATGATCTGCTTTCAGTGCTCTACAAATGATGAATTCTTCATGGATATTCATCTATAGCACTCACAGGCTTCTCCCTACAGTTGACATCATAGTCTTCTCCCTTCAGTTGATGACATCACAGCTGATGGAATACTAAGGCATTGTGATGTGTCTTTTTTACAGACAAGCACCTGATGCAGCAGCTCTTATGTGTAGAGCCGTCTTCGTCCCATCAGACCTGTTCAGTTCTCAGACAAGACCACCATTTTCTTCATGCTACAAGATCTTCACATCATAATCACAGGCTCTGCAGGAAAGTTCACCGCAGGGAAACAGGTAAAGACCATTCCAGTTTTGTATGCCAGGGCAGGGGGTCACATTCAGACTTTCTCTAGGCCATTTTACATGTTTCTTACATGTTTCAAGAGTTACAGCAGTTTTCAAAACCATGTCCCCCTTTTCATATGTAATTATTGTATGGCCACTCAAGCGGCTGTAACGTCCTTCCTCCTGAGTGCTGCAGCAGCTTTCAATATACAATAAGCTAATGTTGATTTCTTTCCATGAATGCTGCTATAGCATTACCTGGAGGTCATAAGAACTTACTTAACAGCCTGGTGCACCCCTGATTGTAGTTATATGGCTACATGCATGACAAAAAGAAAAATTTACACTATGGAAGAATACCAAATACAGCATTTTATGGGTAGAGATGCCCTCTAAGGCTGTGTTCACATCAGCGTTGTCTTTCCTTTGAGGGTTTCCATCGGGGAAACCCCTCAATGGAAAGGCAAGCGGAAACCTTAGCTTCTGTTTGCATCACCATTGATCTCAATAGTGACGGAAACGTTGCTAATGGTTTCCGTTTGTCACCGTTGTGACAAGGTTATGTCGTTGTTTTGACAGAATAAATAGTGCAGTCGACTTCTGAGGGCCTGATACTGAAAGCCGAAGGATTGTCAGAGGCAGTCATAAAAACCCTACAAAAAAGTAGTAAAAATGTCACTAACAGTAAATTTATCGCAACTTACTTCTGCAGGCTTCTGTTTAACAATGGCATATGAAATGACAGTCTTAAAGAGGCTCTCTGTCACCACATTATAAGTGGCCTATCTTGTACATAATGTGATCGGCGCTGTAATGTAGATTACAGCAGTGTTTTTTATTTAGAAAAACTATCATTTTTGACGGAGTTATGACCTATATTAGCTTTATTCGAATGAGTTTCTTAATGACCACCTGGGCGTGTTTTACTTTTTGACTAAGTGGGCGTTGTGAAGAGAAGTGTATGACGCTGACCAATCAGAATCATACACTTCTCCCCATTCATTTACACAGCACTAGCGATATAGCTATATCGCTATGTGCAGCCACATATACAAGCACTAACGTTACTGCAGTGTCCTGACAATGAATATATATTACCTCCAGCCAGGACGTGATGTCTATTCAGAATCCTGAACACTTCTGTAGCGTCTGTGTGAGACTACAGCACAGCACAGCGAGATCTCGCTGTAAATGACAGCTTACAGCGTAATCTCACAAGACAACGCCTGCTATGCTGTAAATCACAGAGAAGTGTCAGGATTCTGAATACACATCGTGTCCTGGCTGGAGATAATGTATATTCATTATCAGAACACTGCAGTAATGTTATAGTGTGTTTATGTGGCTGCACATAGCGATATAGCTATATCGCTATGTGCTGTGTAAATGAATGGGGAGAAGTGTATGACACTGATTGGTCAGCGTTATACACTCCTCTTTACAATGCCCACTTGGTCAAAAAGTAAAACACGCCCAGTTGGTCATCAATAAACTCATTAGCATAAAGCTAAAATAGGTCATAACTCTGTCAAAAATGATCGTATTTCTAAATTAAAAAAACACTGCTGTAATCTACATTACAGTGCCGATCACATCATGTACAATATAGGCCACTTATAATGTGGTGACAGAGCCTCTTTAATAAATTCCCCCATTGTATTCATGTGACCAGCTTTAGGACTTAAAAGTCAATTTTCACAACAAGTGACATTGTTAGTTGTTAAGGTAGGGTAAATGAATTAAGCTAGTCGGATATTATCTTTAATGTATTGAAACTTTTTTAGTTGTATATACATGACTTTTTTGTTAGTATATACATGATTAGACATTGTCTTATTTTTTATAATTGTTTCACAACTCAGGAAATATTATAAATTAGATTCTAATTTATAACATTTCCATGTGCTGGTCACTAGAGGGAGCAATTCCCAAAATTGCAGCATTGCAATGTGATAAAGCAACCTCATTGCTTTATGCTGCAAATTTGGTATAGACACACACGCTCTAGTGAGCTCACAGAATCCCCCCTCCCTTGTCCTGGCTTGTGCCAGGAAGAAGGAGGGGGTTGAATGTTCAAACCTCCTACACTATGTGCCGACATTTTTTGAGCGAATGCACAGTGTAGTAGGCTTACATACAGTGGTAATCACACAGTAAAACACAAACATACACAAACACAACTTACCTGCTCCTGCCGCCGCTCACTTCGCTCCGTCCGCTCGCTCCGCTCCTAGTACTTGCTTCTAATCACATGTCCGGAAGTCACGACCGGAAGTAGTCATCTTACTGTCCGGCCGCGGCTTCCGGTCCACATGAAAATGGCGCTGGATGTCGCTCGGCCGAAGACCTTCCTTTTAGACTGTGTGGGAGCGGCGCATGCGCCTTTCCCACACAGACGGCGTACACCATAGTTAATGGAACGGCTCCCGTTCGCATTCTCTATGGGGATGTATGTGCCGTATTCCATCTCTGTATGTGTCGTTAATCGACACATACAGAGATGAAAAAAAAAATGGCAGCCCCCATAGTGAAGTAAAAGTTAGAAAAAATAAAAAAGTAAAACACAAACACACAAATAAATAAAATGTATTTTAATAACACACTAAAATCAAATTTATATATAATAATTTTTTTTTCGCGACACCCGTTCTACTTAAGTGTTTAGACAGTGAATAGACATTCCACGGGATGTCTATTCGCAATCTCTGCACTTCGTTACTATGTCTGTGGTAGTTACAGCAGAGGAAGCGTGATACAACGAGATCACGCTTCCTCTGCTGTAACTACCATAGAAACAGTAATGAAGTGCAGAGATTGTGAATAGACATCCCGTGGAATGTCTATTAAATGTCTAAGCACTTCAGTATTGTTAATGTGTTAGTATAAGACAGCACATAAGGATCTAGCAGGATCCCTATGCGCTGAGTAAATGAATGGAGAGGAGTGCATAAGGCTGATTGGTCAGCGTCATACACTCCCCTGTACAACGCCCACTTGGTCTAAAGTAAAAATACACCCACTTGGGCATTAAGCAACTCATTAGCATAAATCTAAAATCGCTAATAAAGTGGTAAAAATAGATAGTTTTTTTAAAATAAACCTACATTAAAGCGCCGATCTCCTTATGTAGGAGATACGGCACTTATAATGTGGTGACAGAGCCTCTTTAAATGATAAGCAAATTGTTTCTTTTTTTTTTCTACCTAAATTGGCAGAAAACACACCTATTTTGGAGATATAAAAGACAGCTAGAAGGGAAATGGAGGAGGCCGGTGTTTTTTTAATTATTTTTTTTCCTAGGTGTCTTTTATTTCATTTGCTAACGATTTAGGCAAAGTAGCTCAAAAGTAAAAATTTTTATAATACATGATTTTGTAAAGTATTGTAATGGGAAATTTTGGCGCACGCCCGTTTTAAGTAAAAATTTTAGCTTTTTGAGACTTTATGCTGTTTTCGCGTCTTTTCAGCTAGTAAGTCGGGACCAGCGGGAGAGCAGATCTCCTGCATGACATATTTAATTTACACCTGCGGATATTATAGCTGACATCTATGCTAACTGGTGTAGATGTCAGTTTGTGGAGCACTGACAACCCTAGTTGCACCATATTTATTCAGAGCTGTGGGCTTCTTGGAGTATGTTCACATTCAATTTTTTCTTTTCGTCAGAGGTATGCGTCGGGAGAAGTCTCTACGTATACCTCCAATGGAAGGCTGTATAGGCATAGAGTGGGATATATCACCTGAACTCCCCGGGCACAGCATTACTTTAAGCACTAGGCTCGGAAAGCCCCTGACGTTAGCAACGCTCTGACTGGGCAATCTGCTCCTAGGGAAGCCCCTGACAACACTGTCCATAAATGGACACTGACGTTAGGAGCTTTAAGGTGCCAAAATTCTAGGCCAGAACACTGGCATTGCACAGGCTGGGGATTCCACTCCTGGAGGGAGCCCCTGACGTCACTGTCCATATATGGATTCTGCTCCTGGAGGATCCCTTGATGTTACTGTCTGTACATAGACAGTGACATTAGGGGCTTTGTAATGTGAGAATTCCAAGTCGGAGCGTTGGCAGCGCTGTGGCCGGGAATTACGCTTGTAGAGAAAGCCTCTCACTTTACTGTGCATATATGGCTTTAAATATCCATATTTGGCTTTAAACTCTGGAGTCCCCGGCCAGAGCATCGCAAGCACTCACTGGCCGGGAACTCCTGACTTGGGAAAGCCCTTGATGTCACTTTCACTATATGGACAGTGATGTTAGGAGTTTAAAAACCCAGGAATCCATGGCCAGAGCGTCGGCAATGCTCTGGTTAGTGATTACTCTCCTGGAAGGAGCCCCTGATGTCTGTCAATTGTTATGGTAGTAGTCGGATATGATCTTTAATAAATTTAAACCATTTTTTTAAGCTTTAAGAACAAGGTTTGACAATGATAAGTTCTACCCATGTGTATCTAATGCTGATATGTATCCATGCTCCTTACTCATTTTAATATTGTGTGATTGAACTTGGTAACTTGGTATGCTTGGCTGACTGTACTGTATGATCAGAAGTAGTAACTAGATGTTTAACAATCAGATTCAGATAAGTTTTAGTAATGATACTTAGTTCAACAGATAGAGAGGTCCTATAGGGGAGGACCAAGTCAATGTGAGCTTGAAACTCTGAACAAATAAATACCAAGTCAGGCAGAGTAAAAATTTAATTTAGATTAAAAAGTTACTATTAAAATACAAACCACACAGCTCTTCAAGGTAGAGTTTGAGAAGCTGCATAATATACCCTCCTGCTACTTTGCCTAAATGGTGAGCATATAGAAATTTTTCTACTTAAAATGGCAGAAAACACACCATTTTGGAGATGGAAAGGACAGCTAGAGGGGAAATGGAGGAGGCCGTAGATTTTTAATTAAATTTTTTTCCTTGGTGTTTTTTTTTTCCATTTGCTAACGATTTAGTCAAAGTAGCTCAAAAGTAAATGTCTTTATAATACATGATATTGTAAAGTAATGTAATGGGAAATTTTGGCGCATGCCCGTTTTGAGTAAAAATGTTAGCTTTTTGAGACATTATGCTGTTTTCGCGTCTTTTCAGCTAGTAAGTCGGGACCAGCGGGAGAGCAGATCTCCTGCATGACATTTAATTTACACCTGCGGATATTATAGCTGACATCTATGCTAACTGGTGTAGATGTCGGTTTGTGCAGCACTGACAACCCAAGTTGCGCCATATTTATTCAGAGCTGTGGGCTTCTTGGAGTATGTTCACATTGAATTTTTTCTTTTCGTCAGAGGTATGCGTTGGGAGAAGTCTCTACGTATACCTCCAACGGAAGGCTGTATAGGCATAGAGTGGGATATATCACCTGAACTCTCCGGGCACAGCGTTACTTTAAGCACTAGGCTCGGAAAGCCCCTGACGTTAGCAACGCTCTGACTGGGGATTCTGCTCCTAGGGAAGCCCCTGACAACACTGTCCATAAATGAACACTGATGTTAGGAGCTTTAAGATGCCAAAATCCTAGGCCAGAACACTGGCATTGCACTGGCTGGGGATTCCACTCCTGGAGGGAGCCCCTGACGTCACTGTCCATATATGGATTCTGCTCCTGGAGGATCCCTTGATGTTACTGTCTGTACATAGACAGTGACATTAGGGGCTTTGTAATGTGAGAATTCCAAGTCGGAGCGTTGGCAGCGCTGTGGCCGGGAATTACGCTTGTAGAGAAAGCCTCCCACTTTACTGTGCATATATGGCTTTAAATATCCATAGTTGGCTTTAAACTCTGGAGTCCCCGGCCAGAGCATCGCAAGCACTCACTGGCCGGGAACTCCTGACTTGGGAAAGCCCTTGATATCACTTTCACTATATGGACAGTGATGTTAGGAGTTTAAAAACCCAGGAATACATGGCCAGAGCGTCGGCAATGCTCTAGTTAGTGATTACTCTCCTGGAAGGAGCCCCTGATGTCTGTCAATTGTTATGGTAGTAGTCGTATATGATCTTTAATAAATTTAAACCATTTTTTTAAGCTTTAAGAACAAGGTTTGACAACGATAAGTTCTACCCTTGTGTATCTAATGCTGATATGTATCCATGCTCCTTACTCATTTTAATATTGTGTGATTGAACTTGGTAACTTGGTATGCTTGGCTGACTGTACTGTATGATCAGAAGTAGTAACTAGATGTTTAGGAATCAGATTCAGATAAGTTTTAGTAATGATACTTAGTTCAACAGATAGAGAGGTGCTATAGGGGAGGACCAAGTCAATGTGAGCTTGAAACTCTGAACAAATAAATACCAAGTCAGGCAGAGTAAAAAGTAAATTTAGATTAAAAAGTTACTATTAAAATACAAACCACACAGCTCTTCAAGGTAGAGTTTGAGAAGCTGCATAATATACCCTCCTGCTACTTTGCCTAAATGGTGAGCAAATAGAAATTTTTCTACCTAAAATGGCAGAAAACACACCATTTTGGAGATGGAAAGGACGGCTAGAGGGGAAATGGAGGAGGCCGTAGTTTTTTAATTAAATTTTTTTCCTTGTTTTTTTTTTTTTTTCATTTGCTAACGATTTAGTCAAAGTAGCTCAAAAGTAAATGTCTTTATAATACATGATATTGTAAAGTAATGTAATGGGAAATTTTGGCGCATGCCCGTTTTGAGTAAAAATGTTAGCTTTTTGAGACATTATGCTGTTTTCGCGTCTTTTCAGCTAGTAAGTCGGGACCAGCGGGAGAGCAGATCTCCTGCATGACATTTAATTTACACCTGCGGATATTATAGCTGACATCTATGCTAACTGGTGTAGATGTCGGTTTGTGCAGCACTGACAACCCAAGTTGCGCCATATTTATTCAGAGCTGTGGGCTTCTTGGAGTATGTTCACATTGAATTTTTTCTTTTCGTCAGAGGTATGCGTTGGGAGAAGTCTCTACGTATACCTCCAACGGAAGGCTGTATAGGCATAGAGTGGGATATATCACCTGAACTCTCCGGGCACAGCGTTACTTTAAGCACTAGGCTCGGAAAGCCCCTGACGTTAGCAACGCTCTGACTGGGGATTCTGCTCCTAGGGAAGCCCCTGACAACACTGTCCATAAATGAACACTGATGTTAGGAGCTTTAAGATGCCAAAATCCTAGGCCAGAACACTGGCATTGCACTGGCTGGGGATTCCACTCCTGGAGGGAGCCCCTGACGTCACTGTCCATATATGGATTCTGCTCCTGGAGGATCCCTTGATGTTACTGTCTGTACATAGACAGTGACATTAGGGGCTTTGTAATGTGAGAATTCCAAGTCGGAGCGTTGGCAGCGCTGTGGCCGGGAATTACGCTTGTAGAGAAAGCCTCCCACTTTACTGTGCATATATGGCTTTAAATATCCATAGTTGGCTTTAAACTCTGGAGTCCCCGGCCAGAGCATCGCAAGCACTCACTGGCCGGGAACTCCTGACTTGGGAAAGCCCTTGATATCACTTTCACTATATGGACAGTGATGTTAGGAGTTTAAAAACCCAGGAATACATGGCCAGAGCGTCGGCAATGCTCTAGTTAGTGATTACTCTCCTGGAAGGAGCCCCTGATGTCTGTCAATTGTTATGGTAGTAGTCGTATATGATCTTTAATAAATTTAAACCATTTTTTTAAGCTTTAAGAACAAGGTTTGACAACGATAAGTTCTACCCTTGTGTATCTAATGCTGATATGTATCCATGCTCCTTACTCATTTTAATATTGTGTGATTGAACTTGGTAACTTGGTATGCTTGGCTGACTGTACTGTATGATCAGAAGTAGTAACTAGATGTTTAGGAATCAGATTCAGATAAGTTTTAGTAATGATACTTAGTTCAACAGATAGAGAGGTGCTATAGGGGAGGACCAAGTCAATGTGAGCTTGAAACTCTGAACAAATAAATACCAAGTCAGGCAGAGTAAAAAGTAAATTTAGATTAAAAAGTTACTATTAAAATACAAACCACACAGCTCTTCAAGGTAGAGTTTGAGAAGCTGCATAATATACCCTCCTGCTACTTTGCCTAAATGGTGAGCAAATAGAAATTTTTCTACCTAAAATGGCAGAAAACACACCATTTTGGAGATGGAAAGGACGGCTAGAGGGGAAATGGAGGAGGCCGTAGTTTTTTAATTAAATTTTTTTCCTTGTTTTTTTTTTTTTTTCATTTGCTAACGATTTAGTCAAAGTAGCTCAAAAGTAAATGTCTTTATAATACATGATATTGTAAAGTAATGTAATGGGAAATTTTGGCGCATGCCCGTTTTGAGTAAAAATGTTAGCTTTTTGAGACATTATGCTGTTTTCGCGTCTTTTCAGCTAGTAAGTCGGGACCAGCGGGAGAGCAGATCTCCTGCATGACATATTTAGTTTACACCTGCAGATATTATAGCTGACATCTATGCTAACTGGTGTAGATGTCAGTTTGTGCAGCACTGACAACCCAAGTTGCGCCATATTTATTCAGAGCAGTGGGCTTCTTGGAGTATGTTCACATTCAATTTTTTTATTTTCGTCAGAGGTATGCGTTGGGAGAAGTCTCTACGTATACCTCCAACGGAAGGCTGTATAGGCATAGAGTGGGATATATCACCTGAACTCCCCGGGCACAGCGTTACTTTAAGCACTAGGCTCGGAAAGCCCCTGACATTAGCAACGCTCTGACTGGGGATTCTGCTCCTAGGGAAGCCCCTGACAACACTGTCCATAAATGGACACTGATGTTAGGAGCTTTAAGATGCCAAAATCCTAGGCCAGAACACTGGCATTGCACTGGCTGGGGATTCCACTCCTGGAGGGAGCCCCTGACGTCACTGTCCATATATGGATTCTGCTCCTGGAGGATCCCTTGATGTTACTGTCTGTACATAGACAATGACATTAGGGGCTTTGTAATGTGAGAATTCCAAGTCGGAGCGTTGGCAGCGCTGTGGCCGGGAATTACGCTTGTAGAGAAAGCCTCTCACTTTACTGTGCATATATGGCTTTAAATATCCATATTTGGCTTTAAACTCTGGAGTTTCCGGCCAGAGCATCGCAAGCACTCACTGGCCGGGAACTCCTGACTTGGGAAAGCCCTTGATGTCACTTTCACTATATGGACAGTGATGTTAGGAGTTTAAAAACCCAGGAATCCATGGCCAGAGCGTCGGCAATGCTCTGGTTAGTGATTACTCTCCTGGAAGGAGCCCCTGATGTCTGTCAATTGTTATGGTAGTAGTCGGATATGATCTTTAATAAATTTAAACCATTTTTATAAGCTTTAAGAACAAGGTTTGACAATGATAAGTTCTACCCATGTGTATCTAATGCTGATATGTATCCATGCTCCTTACTCATTTTAATATTGTGTGATTGAACTTGGTAACTTGGTATGCTTGGCTGACTGTACTGTATGATCAGAAGTAGTAACTAGATGTTTAGGAATCAGATTCAGATAAGTTTTAGTAATGATACTTAGTTCAACAGATAGAGAGGTGCTATAGGGGAGGACCAAGTCAATGTGAGCTTGAAACTCTGAACAAATAAATACCAAGTCAGGCAGAGTAAAAAGTAAATTTAGATTAAAAAGTTACTATTAAAATACAAACCACACAGCTCTTCAAGGTAGAGTTTGAGAAGCTGCATAATATACCCTCCTGCTACTTTGCCTAAATGGTGAGCAAATAGAAATTTTTCTACCTAAAATGGCAGAAAACACACCATTTTGGAGATGGAAAGGACGGCTAGAGGGGAAATGGAGGAGGCCGTAGTTTTTTAATTAAATTTTTTTCCTTGTTTTTTTTTTTTTTTCATTTGCTAACGATTTAGTCAAAGTAGCTCAAAAGTAAATGTCTTTATAATACATGATATTGTAAAGTAATGTAATGGGAAATTTTGGCGCATGCCCGTTTTGAGTAAAAATGTTAGCTTTTTGAGACATTATGCTGTTTTCGCGTCTTTTCAGCTAGTAAGTCGGGACCAGCGGGAGAGCAGATCTCCTGCATGACATATTTAGTTTACACCTGCAGATATTATAGCTGACATCTATGCTAACTGGTGTAGATGTCAGTTTGTGCAGCACTGACAACCCAAGTTGCGCCATATTTATTCAGAGCAGTGGGCTTCTTGGAGTATGTTCACATTCAATTTTTTTATTTTCGTCAGAGGTATGCGTTGGGAGAAGTCTCTACGTATACCTCCAACGGAAGGCTGTATAGGCATAGAGTGGGATATATCACCTGAACTCCCCGGGCACAGCGTTACTTTAAGCACTAGGCTCGGAAAGCCCCTGACATTAGCAACGCTCTGACTGGGGATTCTGCTCCTAGGGAAGCCCCTGACAACACTGTCCATAAATGGACACTGATGTTAGGAGCTTTAAGATGCCAAAATCCTAGGCCAGAACACTGGCATTGCACTGGCTGGGGATTCCACTCCTGGAGGGAGCCCCTGACGTCACTGTCCATATATGGATTCTGCTCCTGGAGGATCCCTTGATGTTACTGTCTGTACATAGACAATGACATTAGGGGCTTTATAATGTGAGAATTCCAAGTCGGAGCGTTGGCAGCGCTGTGGCCGGGAATTACGCTTGTAGAGAAAGCCTCTCACTTTACTGTGCATATATGGCTTTAAATATCCATATTTGGCTTTAAACTCTGGAGTTTCCGGCCAGAGCATCGCAAGCACTCACTGGCCGGGAACTCCTGACTTGGGAAAGCCCTTGATGTCACTTTCACTATATGGACAGTGATGTTAGGAGTTTAAAAACCCAGGAATCCATGGCCAGAGCGTCGGCAATGCTCTGGTTAGTGATTACTCTCCTGGAAGGAGCCCCTGATGTCTGTCAATTGTTATGGTAGTAGTCGGATATGATCTTTAATAAATTTAAACCGTTTTTATAAGCTTTAAGAACAAGGTTTGACAATGATAAGTTCTACCCATGTGTATCTAATGCTGATATGTATCCATGCTCCTTACTCATTTTAATATTGTGTGATTGAACTTGGTAACTTGGTATGCTTGGCTGACTGTACTGTATGATCAGAAGTAGTAACTAGATGTTTAAGAATCAGATTCAGATAAGTTTTAGTAATGATACTTAGTTCAACAGATATGGAGGTCCTATAGGGGAGGACCAAGTCAATGTGAGCTTGAAACTCTGAACAAATAAATACCAAGTCAGGCAGAGTAAAAAGTAAATTTAGATTAAAAAGTTACTATTAAAATACAAACCACACAGCTCTTCAAGGTAGAGTTTGAGAAGCTGCATAACATACCCTCCTGCTACTTTGCCTAAATGGTGAGCAAATAGAAATTTTTCTACCTAAATTGGCAGAAAACACACCATTTTGGAGATGGAAAGGACGGCTAGAGGGGAAATGGAGGAGGCCGTAGTTTTTTAATTACATTTTTTTCCTTGGTGTTTTTTTTTTTCCATTTGCTAACGATTTAGTCAAAGTAGCTCAAAAGTAAATGTCTTTATAATACATGATATTGTAAAGTAATGTAATGGGAAATTTTGGCGCATGCCCGTTTTGAGTAAAAATGTTAGCTTTTTGAGACATTATGCTGTTTTCGCGTCTTTTCAGCTAGTAAGTCGGGACCAGCGGGAGAGCAGATCTCCTGCATGACATATTTAATTTACACCTGCGGATATTATAGCTGACATCTATGCTAACTGGTGTAGATGTCAGTTTGTGCAGCACTGACAACCAAAGTTGCGCCATATTTATTCAGAGCTGTGGGCTTCTTGGAGTATGTTCACATTCTATTTTTTCTTTTCGTCAGAGGTATGCGTTGGGAGAAGTCTCTACGTATACCTCCAACGGAAGGCTGTATAGGCATAGAGTGGGATATATCACCTGAACTCCCCGGGCACAGCGTTACTTTAAGCACTAGGCTCGGAAAGCCCCGGACGTTAGCAACGCTCTGACTGGGGATTCTGCTCCTAGGGAAGCCCCTGACAACACTGTCCATAAATGGACACTGACGTTAGGAGCTTTAAGATGTCAAAATCCTAGGCCAGAACACTGGCATTGCACTGGGTGGGGATTCCACTCCTGGAGGGAGCCCCTGACGTCACTGTCCATATATGGATTCTACTCCTGGAGGATCCCTTGATGTTACTGTCTGTACATAGACAGTGACATTAGGGGCTTTGTAATGTGAGAATTCCAAGTCGGAGCGTTGGCAGCGCTGTGGCCGGGAATTACGCTTGTAGAGAAAGCCTCTCACTTTACTGTGCATATATGGCTTTAAATATCCTTATTTGGCTTTAAACTCTGGAGTCCCCGGCCAGAGCATCGCAAGCACTCACTGGCCGGGAACTCCTGACTTGGGAAAGCCCTTGATATCACTTTCACTATATGGACAGTGATGTTAGGAGTTTAAAAACCCAGGAATCCATGGCCAGAGCGTCGGCAATGCTCTGGTTAGTGATTACTCTCCTGGAAGGAGCCCCTGATGTCTGTCAATTGTTATGGTAGTAGTCGGATATGATCTTTAATAAATTTAAACCATTTTTTTAAGCTTTAAGAACAAGGTTTGACAATAATAAGTTCTACCCATGTGTATCTAATGCTGATATGTATCCATGCTCCTTACTCATTTTAATATTGTGTGATTGAACTTGGTAACTTGGTATGCTTGGCTGACTGTACTGTATGATCAGAAGTAGTAACTAGATGTTTAAGAATCAGATTCAGATAAGTTTTAGTAATGATACTTAGTTCAACAGATAGAGAGGTCCTATAGGGGAGGACCAAGTCAATGTGAGCTTGAAACTCTGAACAAAAAAATACCAAGTCAGGCAGAGTAAAAAGTAAATTTAGATTAAAAAGTTACTATTAAAATGCAAACCACACAGCTCTTCAAGGTAGAGTTTGAGAAGCTGCATAATATACCCTCCTGCTACTTTGCCTAAATGGTGAGCAAATAGAAATTTGTCTACCTAAATTGGCAGAAAACACACCATTTTGGAGATGGAAAGGACGGCTAGAGGGGAAATGGAGGAGGCCATAGTTTTTTAATTACATTTTTTTCCTTTGTGTTTTTTTTTTCCATTTGCTAACGATTTAGTCAAAGTAGCTCAAAAGTAAATGTCTTTATAATACATGATATTGTAAAGTAATGTAATGGGAAATTTTGGCGCATGCCCGTTTTGAGTAAAAATTTTAGCTTTTTGAGACATTATGCTGTTTTCGCGTCTTTTCAGCTAGTAAGTCGGGACCAGCGGGAGAGCAGATCTCCTGCATTACATATTTAATTTACACCTGCGGATATTATAGCTGACATCTATGCTAACTGGTGTAGATGTCAGTTTGTGCAGCACTGACAACCCAAGTTGCGCCATATTTATTCAAAGCTGTGGGCTTCTTGGAGTATGTTCACATTCAATTTTTTATTTTCGTCAGAGGTATGCGTTGGGAGAAGTCTCTACGTATACCTCCAACGGAAGGCTGTATAGGCATAGAGTGGGATATATCACCTGAACTCCCCGGGCACAGCGTTACTTTAAGCACTAGGCTCGGAAAGCCCCGGACGTTAGCAACGCTCTGACTGGGGATTCTGCTCCTAGGGAAGCCCCTGACAACACTGTCCATAAATGGACACTGACGTTAGGAGCTTTAAGATGTCAAAATCCTAGGCCAGAACACTGGCATTGCACTGGGTGGGGATTCCACTCCTGGAGGGAGCCCCTGACGTCACTGTCCATATATGGATTCTGCTCCTGGAGGATCCCTTGATGTTACTGTCTGTACATAGACAGTGACATTAGGGGCTTTGTAATGTGAGAATTCCAAGTCGGACCGTTGGCAGCGCTGTGGCCGGGAATTACGCTTGTAGAGAAAGCCTCTCACTTTACTGTGCATATATGGCTTTAAATATCCTTATTTGGCTTTAAACTCTGGAGTCCCCGGCCAGAGCATCGCAAGCACTCACTGGCCGGGAACTCCTGACTTGGGAAAGCCCTTGATGTCACTTTCACTATATGGACAGTGATGTTAGGAGTTTAAAAACCCAGGAATCCATGGCCAGAGCGTCGGCAATGCTCTGGTTAGTGATTACTCTCCTGGAAGGAGCCCCTGATGTCTGTCAATTGTTATGGTAGTAGTCGGATATGATCTTTAATAAATGTAAACAATTTTTTAAGCTTTAAGAACAAGGTTTGACAATGATAAGTTCTACCCATGTGTATCTAATGCTGATATGTATCCATGCTCCTTACTCATTTTAATATTGTGTGATTGAACTTGGTAACTTGGTATGCTTGGCTGACTGTACTGTATGATCAGAAGTAGTAACTAGATGTTTAAGAATCAGATTCAGATAAGTTTTAGTAATGATACTTAGTTCAACAGATAGAGAGGTCCTATAGGGGAGGACCAAGTCAATGTGAGCTTGAAACTCTGAACAAATAAATACCAAGTCAGGCAGAGTAAAAAGTAAATTTAGATTAAAAAGTTACTATTAAAATACAAACCACACAGCTCTTCAAGGTAGAGTTTGAGAAGCTGCATAATATAACCTCCTGCTACTTTGCCTAAATGGTGAGCAAATAGAAATTTTTCTACCTAAATTGGCAGAAAACACACCATTTTGGAGATGGAAAGGACGGCTAGAGGGGAAATGGAGGAGGCTGTAGTTTTTTAATTACATTTTTTTCCTTGGTGTTTTTTTTTTTCCATTTGCTAACGATTTAGTCAAAGTAGCTCAAAAGTAAATGTCTTTATAATACATGATATTGTAAAGTAATGTAATGGGAAATTTTGGCGCATGCCCGTTTTGAGTAAAAATTTTAGCTTTTTGAGACATTATGCTGTTTTCGCGTCTTTTCAGCTAGTAAGTCGGGACCAGCGGGAGAGCAGATCTCCTGCATGACATATTTAATTTACACCTGCGGATATTATAGCTGACATCTATGCTAACTGGTGTAGATGTCAGTTTGTGCAGCACTGACAACCCAAGTTGCACCATATTTATTCAAAGCTGTGGGCTTCTTGGAGTATGTTCACATTGAATTTTTTATTTTCGTCAGAGGTATGCGTTGGGAGAAGTCTCTACGTATACCTCCAACGGAAGGCTGTATAGGCATAGAGTGGGATATATCACCTGAACTCCCCGGGCACAGCGTTACTTTAAGCACTAGGCTCGGAAAGCCCCGGACGTTAGCAACGCTCTGACTGGGGATTCTGCTCCTAGGGAAGCCCCTGACAACACTGTCCATAAATGGACACTGACGTTAGGAGCTTTAAGATGTCAAAATCCTAGGCCAGAACACTGGCATTGCACTGGGTGGGGATTCCACTCCTGGAGGGAGCCCCTGACGTCACTGTCCATATATGGATTCTGCTCCTGGAGGATCCCTTGATGTTACTGTCTGTACATAGACAGTGACATTAGGGGCTTTGTAATGTGAGAATTCCAAGTCGGAGCGTTGGCAGCGCTGTGGCTGGGAATTACGCTTGTAGAGAAAGCCTCTCACTTTACTGTGCATATATGGCTTTAAATATCCTTATTTGGCTTTAAACTCTGGAGTCCCCGGCCAGAGCATCGCAAGCACTCACTGGCCGGGAACTCCTGACTTGGGAAAGCCCTTGATGTCACTTTCACTATATGGACAGTGATGTTAGGAGTTTAAAAACCCAGGAATCCATGGCCAGAGCGTCGGCAATGCTCTGGTTAGTGATTACTCTCCTGGAAGGAGCCCCTGATGTCTGTCAATTGTTATGGTAGTAGTCGGATATGATCTTTAATAAATTTAAACCATTTTTATAAGCTTTAAGAACAAGGTTTGACAATGATAAGTTCTACCCATGTGTATCTAATGCTGATATGTATCCATGCTCCTTACTCATTTTAATATTGTGTGATTGAACTTGGTAACTTGGTATGCTTGGCTGACTGTACTGTATGATCAGAAGTAGTAACTAGATGTTTAAGAATCAGATTCAGATAAGATTTAGTAATGATACTTAGTTCAACAGATAGAGAGGTCCTATAGGGGAGGACCAAGTCAATGTGAGCTTGAAACTCTGAACAAATAAATACCAAGTCAGGCAGAGTAAAAAGTAAATTTAGATTAAAAAGTTACTATTAAAATACAAACCACCCAGCTCTTCAAGGTAGAGTTTTAGAAGCTGCATAATATACCCTCCTGCTACTTTGCCTAAATGGTGAGCAAATAGAAATTTTTCTACCTAAATTGGCAGAAAACACACCATTTTGGAGATGGAAAGGACGGCTAGAGGGGAAATGGAGGAGGCCGTAGTTTTTTAATTACATTTTTTTCCTTGGTGTTTTTTTTTTTTCCATTTGCTAACGATTTAGTCAAAGTAGCTCAAAAGTAAATGTCTTTATAATACATGATATTGTAAAGTAATGTAATGGGAAATTTTGGCGCATGCCCGTTTTGAGTAAAAATGTTAGCTTTTTGAGACATTATGCTGTTTTCGCGTCTTTTCAGCTAGTAAGTCGGGACCAGCGGGAGAGCAGATCTCCTGCATGACACATTTAATTTACACCTGCGGATATTATAGCTGACATCTATGCTAACTGGTGTAGATGTCAGTTTGTGCAGCACTGACAACCCAAGTTGCGCCATATTTATTCAGAGCTGTGGGCTTCTTGGAGTATGTTCACATTCTATTTTTTCTTTTCGTCAGAGGTATGCGTTGGGAGAAGTCTCTACGTATACCTCCAACGGAAGGCTGTATAGGCATAGAGTGGGATATATCACCTGAACTCCCCGGGCACAGCGTTACTTTAAGCACTAGGCTCGGAAAGCCCCGGACGTTAGCAACGCTCTGACTGGGGATTCTGCTCCTAGGGAAGCCCCTGACAACACTGTCCATAAATGGACACTGACGTTAGGAGCTTTAAGATGCCAAAATCCTAGGCCAGAACACTGGCATTGCACTGGCTGGGGATTCCACTCCTGGAGGGAGCCCCTGACGTCACTGTCCATATATGGATTCTGCTCCTGGAGGATCCCTTGATGTTACTGTCTGTACATAGACAGTGACATTAGGGGCTTTGTAATGTGAGAATTCCAAGTCGGAGCATTGGCAGCGCTGTGGCCGGGAATTACGCTTGTAGAGAAAGCCTCTCACTTTACTGTGCATATATGGCTTTAAATATCCATATTTGGCTTTAAACTCTGGAGTCCCCGGCCAGAGCATCGCAAGCACTCACTGGCCGGGAACTCCTGACTTGGGAAAGCCCTTGATGTCACTTTCACTATATGGACAGTGATGTTAGGAGTTTAAAAACCCAGGAATACATGGCCAGAGCGTCGGCAATGCTTTGGTTAGTGATTACTCTCCTGGAAGGAGCCCCTGATGTCTGTCAATTGTTATGGTAGTAGTCGGATATGATCTTTAATAAATTTAAACGATTTTTATAAGCTTTAAGAACAAGGTTTGACAATGATAAGTTCTACCCATGTGTATCTTATGCTGATATGTATCCATGCTCCTTACTCATTTTAATATTGTGTGATTGAACTTGGTAACTTGGTATGCTTGGCTGACTGTACTGTATGATCAGAAGTAGTAACTAGATGTTTAAGAATCAGATTCAGATAAGATTTAGTAATGATACTTAGTTCAACAGATAGAGAGGTCCTATAGGGGAGGACCAAGTCAATGTGAGCTTGAAACTCTGAACAAATAAATACCAAGTCAGGCAGAGTAAAAAGTAAATTTAGATTAAAAAGTTACTATTAAAATACAAACCACACAGCTCTTCAAGGTAGAGTTTGAGAAGCTGCATAATATACCCTCCTGCTACTTTGCCTAAATGGTGAGCAAATAGAAATTTTTCTACCTAAATTGGCAGAAAAGACACCATTTTGGAGATGGAAAGGACGGCTAGAGGGGAAATGGAGGAGGCCGTAGTTTTTTAATTACATTTTTTTCCTTGGTGTTTTTTTTTTTCCATTTGCTAACAATTTAGTCAAAGTAGCTCAAAAGTAAATGTCTTTATAATACATGATATTGTAAAGTAATGTAATGGGAAATTTTGGCGCATGCCCGTTTTGAGTAAAAATCTTAGCTTTTTGAGACATTATGCTGTTTTCGCGTCTTTTCAGCTAGTAAGTCGGGACCAGCGGGAGAGCAGATCTCCTGCATGACATATTTAATTTACACCTGCGGATATTATAGCTGACATCTATGCTAACTGGTGTAGATGTCAGTTTGTGCAGCACTGACAACCCAAGTTGCGCCATATTTATTCAGAGCTGTGGGCTTCTTGGAGTATGTTCACATTCTATTTTTTCTTTTCGTCAGAGGTATGCGTTGGGAGAAGTCTCTACGTATACCTCCAACGGAAGGCTGTATAGGCATAGAGTGGGATATATCACCTGAACTCCCCGGGCACAGCGTTACTTTAAGCACTAGGCTCGGAAAGCCCCGGACGTTAGCAACGCTCTGACTGGGGGTTCTGCTCCTAGGGAAGCCCCTGACAACACTGTCCATAAATGCACACTGACGTTAGGAGCTTTAAGATGTCAAAATCCTAGGCCAGAACACTGGCATTGCACTGGGTGGGGATTCCACTCCTGGAGGGAGCCCCTGACGTCACTGTCCATATATGGATTCTGCTCCTGGAGGATCCCTTGATGTTACTGTCTGTACATAGACAGTGACATTAGGGGCTTTGTAATGTGAGAATTCCAAGTCGGAGTGTTGGCAGCGCTGTGGCCGGGAATTACGCTTGTAGAGAAAGCCTCTCACTTTACTGTGCATATATGGCTTTAAATATCCATATTTGGCTTTAAACTCTGGAGTCCCCGGCCAGAGCATCGCAAGCACTCACTGGCCGGGAACTCCTGACTTGGGAAAGCCCTTGATGTCACTTTCACTATATGGACAGTGATGTTAGGAGTTTAAAAACCCAGGAATCCATGGCCAGAGCGTCGGCAATTCTCTGGTTAGTGATTACTCTCCTGGAAGGAGCACCTGATGTCTGTCAATTGTTATGGTAGTAGTCGGATATGATCTTTAATAAATTTAAACCATTTTTTTAAGCTTTAAGAACAAGGTTTGACAATGATAAGTTCTACCCATGTGTATCTAATGCTGATATGTATCCATGCTCCTTACTCATTTTAATATTGTGTGATTGAACTTGGTAACTTGCTATGCTTGGCTGACTGTACTGTATGATCAGAAATAGTAACTAGATGTTTAAGAATCAGATTCAGATAAGTTTTAGTAATGATACTTAGTTCAACAGATAGAGAGGTCCTATAGGGGAGGACCAAGTCAATGTGAGCTTGAAACTCTGAACAAATAAACACCAAGTCAGGCAGAGTAAAAAGTAAATTTAGATTAAAAAGTTACTATTAAAATACAAACCACACAGCTCTTCAAGGTAGAGTTTGATAAGCTGCATAATATACCCTGATGCTACTTTGCCTAAATGGTGAGCAAATAGAAATTTTTCTACCTAAAATGGCAGAAAACACACCATTTTGGAGATGGAAAGGACGGCTAGAGGGGAAATGGAGGAGGCCGTAGTTTTTTAATTAAATTTTTTTCCTTGTTTTTTTTTTTTTTCCGTTTGCTAACGATTTAGTCAAAGTAGCTCAAAAGTAAATGTCTTTATAATACATGATATTGTAAAGTAATGTAATGGGAAATTTTGGCGCATGCCCGTTTTGAGTAAAAATCTTAGCTTTTTGAGACATTATGCTGTTTTCGCGTCTTTTCAGCTAGTAAGTCGGGACCAGCGGGAGAGCAGATCTCCTGCATGACATATTTAATTTACACCTGCGGATATTATAGCTGACATCTATGCTAACTGGTGTAGATGTCAGTTTGTGCAGCACTGACAACCCAAGTTGCGCCATATTTATTCAGAGCTGTGGGCTTCTTGGAGTATGTTCACATTCAATTTTTTCTTTTCGTCAGAGGTATGCGTTGGGAGAAGTCTCTACGTATACCTCCAACGGAAGGCTGTATAGGCATAGAGTGGGATATATCACCTGAACTCTCCGGGCACAGCGTTACTTTAAGCACTAGGCTCGGAAAGCCCCTGACGTTAGCAACGCTCTGACTGGGGATTCTGCTCCTAGGGAAGCCCCTGACAACACTGTCCATAAATGAACACTGATGTTAGGAGCTTTAAGATGCCAAAATCCTAGGCCAGAACACTGGCATTGCACTGGCTGGGGATTCCACTCCTGGAGGGAGCCCCTGACGTCACTGTCCATATATGGATTCTGCTCCTGGAGGATCCCTTGATGTTACTGTCTGTACATAGACAATGACATTAGGGGCTTTGTAATGTGAGAATTCCAAGTCGGAGCGTTGGCAGCGCTGTGGCCGGGAATTACGCTTGTAGAGAAAGCCTCTCACTTTACTGTGCATATATGGCTTTAAATATCCATATTTGGCTTTAAACTCTGGAGTTTCCGGCCAGAGCATCGCAAGCACTCACTGGCCGGGAACTCCTGACTTGGGAAAGCCCTTGATGTCACTTTCACTATATGGACAGTGATGTTAGGAGTTTAAAAACCCAGGAATCCATGGCCAGAGCGTCGGCAATGCTCTGGTTAGTGATTACTCTCCTGGAAGGAGCCCCTGATGTCTGTCAATTGTTATGGTAGTAGTCGGATATGATCTTTAATAAATTTAAACCATTTTTATAAGCTTTAAGAACAAGGTTTGACAATGATAAGTTCTACCCATGTGTATCTAATGCTGATATGTATCCATGCTCCTTACTCATTTTAATATTGTGTGATTGAACTTGGTAACTTGGTATGCTTGGCTGACTGTACTGTATGATCAGAAGTAGTAACTAGATGTTTAAGAATCAGATTCAGATAAGTTTTAGTAATGATACTTAGTTCAACAGATATGGAGGTCCTATAGGGGAGGACCAAGTCAATGTGAGCTTGAAACTCTGAACAAATAAATACCAAGTCAGGCAGAGTAAAAAGTAAATTTAGATTAAAAAGTTACTATTAAAATACAAACCACACAGCTCTTCAAGGTAGAGTTTGAGAAGCTGCATAACATACCCTCCTGCTACTTTGCCTAAATGGTGAGCAAATAGAAATTTTTCTACCTAAATTGGCAGAAAACACACCATTTTGGAGATGGAAAGGACGGCTAGAGGGGAAATGGAGGAGGCCGTAGTTTTTTAATTACATTTTTTTCCTTGGTGTTTTTTTTTTTCCATTTGCTAACGATTTAGTCAAAGTAGCTCAAAAGTAAATGTCTTTATAATACATGATATTGTAAAGTAATGTAATGGGAAATTTTGGCGCATGCCCGTTTTGAGTAAAAATCTTAGCTTTTTGAGACATTATGCTGTTTTCGCGTCTTTTCAGCTAGTAAGTCGGGACCAGCGGGAGAGCAGATCTCCTGCATGACATATTTAATTTACACCTGCGGATATTATAGCTGACATCTATGCTAACTGGTGTAGATGTCAGTTTGTGCAGCACTGACAACCCAAGTTGCGCCATATTTATTCAGAGCTGTGGGCTTCTTGGAGTATGTTCACATTCTATTTTTTCTTTTCGTCAGAGGTATGCGTTGGGAGAAGTCTCTACGTATACCTCCAACGGAAGGCTGTATAGGCATAGAGTGGGATATATCACCTGAACTCCCCGGGCACAGCGTTACTTTAGCACTAGGCTCGGAAAGGCCCGGACGTTAGCAACGCTCTGACTGGGGATTCTGCTCCTAGGGAAGCCCCTGACAACACTGTCCATAAATGGACACTGACGTTAGGAGCTTTAAGATGTCAAAATCCTAGGCCAGAACACTGGCATTGCACTGGGTGGGGATTCCACTCCTGGAGGGAGCCCCTGACGTCACTGTCCATATATGGATTCTGCTCCTGGAGGATCCCTTGATGTTACTGTCTGTACATAGACAGTGACATTAGGGGCTTTGTAATGTGAGAATTCCAAGTCGGAGCGTTGGCAGCGCTGTGGCCGGGAATTACGCTTGTAGAGAAAGCCTCTCACTTTACTGTGCATATATGGCTTTAAATATCCTTATTTGGCTTTAAACTCTGGAGTCCCCGGCCAGAGCATCGCAAGCACTCACTGGCCGGGAACTCCTGACTTGGGAAAGCCCTTGATGTCACTTTCACTATATGGACAGTGATGTTAGGAGTTTAAAAACCCAGGAATCCATGGCCAGAGCGTCGGCAATGCTCTGGTTAGTGATTACTCTCCTGGAAGGAGCCCCTGATGTCTGTCAATTGTTATGGTAGTAGTCGGATATGATCTTTAATAAATTTAAACCATTTTTTTAAGCTTTAAGAACAAGGTTTGACAATAATAAGTTCTACCCATGTGTATCTAATGCTGATATGTATCCATGCTCCTTACTCATTTTAATATTGTGTGATTGAACTTGGTAACTTGGTATGCTAGGCTGACTGTACTGTATGATCAGAAGTAGTAACTAGATGTTTAAGAATCAGA
The DNA here is from genome assembly GCF_050947455.1 of Rhinoderma darwinii. Classification (NCBI taxonomy): domain Eukaryota; kingdom Metazoa; phylum Chordata; class Amphibia; order Anura; family Rhinodermatidae; genus Rhinoderma; species Rhinoderma darwinii. The sequence continues at coordinate 108,018,830 of NC_134695.1, forward strand.
TTCAGATAAGTTTTAGTAATGATACTTAGTTCAACAGATAGAGAGGTCCTATAGGGGAGGACCAAGTCAATGTGAGCTTGAAACTCTGAACAAATAAATACCAAGTCAGGCAGAGTAAAAAGTAAATTTAGATTAAAAAGTTACTATTAAAATACAAACCACACAGCTCTTCAAGGTAGAGTTTGAGAAGCTGCATAATATACCCTCCTGCTACTTTGCCTAAATGGTGAGCAAATAGAAATTTGTCTACCTAAATTGGCAGAAAACACACCATTTTGGAGATGGAAAGGACGGCTAGAGGGGAAATGGAGGAGGCCATAGTTTTTTAATTACATTTTTTTCCTTTGTGTTTTTTTTTTCCATTTGCTAACGATTTAGTCAAAGTAGCTCAAAAGTAAATGTCTTTATAATACATGATATTGTAAAGTAATGTAATGGGAAATTTTGGCGCATGCCCGTTTTGAGTAAAAATTTTAGCTTTTTGAGACATTATGCTGTTTTCGCGTCTTTTCAGCTAGTAAGTCGGGACCAGCGGGAGAGCAGATCTCCTGCATTACATATTTAATTTACACCTGCGGATATTATAGCTGACATCTATGCTAACTGGTGTAGATGTCAGTTTGTGCAGCACTGACAACCCAAGTTGCGCCATATTTATTCAAAGCTGTGGGCTTCTTGGAGTATGTTCACATTCAATTTTTTATTTTCGTCAGAGGTATGCGTTGGGAGAAGTCTCTACGTATACCTCCAACGGAAGGCTGTATAGGCATAGAGTGGGATATATCACCTGAACTCCCCGGGCACAGCGTTACTTTAAGCACTAGGCTCGGAAAGCCCCGGACGTTAGCAACGCTCTGACTGGGGATTCTGCTCCTAGGGAAGCCCCTGACAACACTGTCCATAAATGGACACTGACGTTAGGAGCTTTAAGATGTCAAAATCCTAGGCCAGAACACTGGCATTGCACTGGGTGGGGATTCCACTCCTGGAGGGAGCCCCTGACGTCACTGTCCATATATGGATTCTGCTCCTGGAGGATCCCTTGATGTTACTGTCTGTACATAGACAGTGACATTAGGGGCTTTGTAATGTGAGAATTCCAAGTCGGACCGTTGGCAGCGCTGTGGCCGGGAATTACGCTTGTAGAGAAAGCCTCTCACTTTACTGTGCATATATGGCTTTAAATATCCTTATTTGGCTTTAAACTCTGGAGTCCCCGGCCAGAGCATCGCAAGCACTCACTGGCCGGGAACTCCTGACTTGGGAAAGCCCTTGATGTCACTTTCACTATATGGACAGTGATGTTAGGAGTTTAAAAACCCAGGAATCCATGGCCAGAGCGTCGGCAATGCTCTGGTTAGTGATTACTCTCCTGGAAGGAGCCCCTGATGTCTGTCAATTGTTATTGTAGTAGTCGGATATGATCTTTAATAAATTTAAACAATTTTTTAAGCTTTAAGAACAAGGTTTGACAATGATAAGTTCTACCCATGTGTATCTAATGCTGATATGTATCCATGCTCCTTACTCATTTTAATATTGTGTGATTGAACTTGGTAACTTGGTATGCTTGGCTGACTGTACTGTATGATCAGAAGTAGTAACTAGATGTTTAAGAATCAGATTCAGATAAGTTTTAGTAATGATACTTAGTTCAACAGATAGAGAGGTCCTATAGGGGAGGACCAAGTCAATGTGAGCTTAAAACACTGAACAAATAAATACCAAGTCAGGCAGAGTAAAAAGTAAATTTAGATTAAAAAGTTACTATTAAAATACAAACCACACAGCTCTTCAAGGTAGAGTTTGAGAAGCTGCATAATATAACCTCCTGCTACTTTGCCTAAATGGTGAGCAAATAGAAATTTTTCTACCTAAATTGGCAGAAAACACACCATTTTGGAGATGGAAAGGACGGCTAGAGGGGAAATGGAGGAGGCTGTAGTTTTTTAATTACATTTTTTTCCTTGGTGTTTTTTTTTTTCCATTTGCTAACGATTTAGTCAAAGTAGCTCAAAAGTAAATGTCTTTATAATACATGATATTGTAAAGTAATGTAATGGGAAATTTTGGCGCATGCCCGTTTTGAGTAAAAATTTTAGCTTTTTGAGACATTATGCTGTTTTCGCGTCTTTTCAGCTAGTAAGTCGGGACCAGCGGGAGAGCAGATCTCCTGCATGACATATTTAATTTACACCTGCGGATATTATAGCTGACATCTATGCTAACTGGTGTAGATGTCAGTTTGTGCAGCACTGACAACCCAAGTTGCACCATATTTATTCAAAGCTGTGGGCTTCTTGGAGTATGTTCACATTGAAATTTTTATTTTCGTCAGAGGTATGCGTTGGGAGAAGTCTCTACGTATACCTCCAACGGAAGGCTGTATAGGCATAGAGTGGGATATATCACCTGAACTCCCCGGGCACAGCGTTACTTTAAGCACTAGGCTCGGAAAGCCCCGGACGTTAGCAACGCTCTGACTGGGGATTCTGCTCCTAGGGAAGCCCCTGACAACACTGTCCATAAATGGACACTGACGTTAGGAGCTTTAAGATGTCAAAATCCTAGGCCAGAACACTGGCATTGCACTGGGTGGGGATTCCACTCCTGGAGGGAGCCCCTGACGTCACTGTCCATATATGGATTCTGCTCCTGGAGGATCCCTTGATGTTACTGTCTGTACATAGACAGTGACATTAGGGGCTTTGTAATGTGAGAATTCCAAGTCGGAGCATTGGCAGCGCTGTGGCCGGGAATTACGCTTGTAGAGAAAGCCTCTCACTTTACTGTGCATATATGGCTTTAAATATTCATATTTGGCTTTAAACTCTGGAGTCCCCGGCCAGAGCATCGCAAGCACTCACTGGCCGGGAACTCCTGACTTGGGAAAGCCCTTGATGTCACTTTCACTATATGGACAGTGATGTTAGGAGTTTAAAAACCCAGGAATCCATGGCCAGAGCGTCGGCAATGCTCTGGTTAGTGATTACTCTCCTGGAAGGAGCCCCTGATGTCTGTCAATTGTTATGGTAGTAGTCGGATATGATCTTTAATAAATTTAAACCATTTTTTTAAGCTTTAAGAACAAGGTTTGACAATGATAAGTTCTACCCATGTGTATCTAATGCTGATATGTATCCATGCTCCTTACTCATTTTAATATTGTGTGATTGAACTTGGTAACTTGCTATGCTTGGCTGACTGTACTGTATGATCAGAAATAGTAACTAGATGTTTAAGAATCAGATTCAGATAAGTTTTAGTAATGATACTTAGTTCAACAGATAGAGAGGTCCTATAGGGGAGGACCAAGTCAATGTGAGCTTGAAACTTTGAGTAAATAAATACCAAGTCAGGCAGAGTAAAAAGTAAATTTAGATTAAAAAGTTACTATTAAAATACAAACCACACAGCTCTTCAAGGTAGAGTTTGAGAAGCTGCATAATATACCCTGATGCTACTTTGCCTAAATGGTGAGCAAATAGAAATTTTTCTACCTAAAATGGCAGAAAACACACCATTTTGGAGATGGAAAGGACGGCTAGAGGGGAAATGGAGGAGGCCGTAGTTTTTTAATTAAATTTTTTTCCTTGTTTTTTTTTTTTTTCCGTTTGCTAACGATTTAGTCAAAGTAGCTCAAAAGTAAATGTCTTTATAATACATGATATTGTAAAGTAATGTAATGGGAAATTTTGGCGCATGCCCGTTTTGAGTAAAAATCTTAGCTTTTTGAGACATTATGCTGTTTTCGCGTCTTTTCAGCTAGTAAGTCGGGACCAGCGGGAGAGCAGATCTCCTGCATGACATATTTAATTTACACCTGCGGATATTATAGCTGACATCTATGCTAACTGGTGTAGATGTCAGTTTGTGCAGCACTGACAACCCAAGTTGCGCCATATTTATTCAGAGCTGTGGGCTTCTTGGAGTATGTTCACATTCAATTTTTTCTTTTCGTCAGAGGTATGCGTTGGGAGAAGTCTCTACGTATACCTCCAACGGAAGGCTGTATAGGCATAGAGTGGGATATATCACCTGAACTCTCCGGGCACAGCGTTACTTTAAGCACTAGGCTCGGAAAGCCCCTGACGTTAGCAACGCTCTGACTGGGGATTCTGCTCCTAGGGAAGCCCCTGACAACACTGTCCATAAATGAACACTGATGTTAGGAGCTTTAAGATGCCAAAATCCTAGGCCAGAACACTGGCATTGCACTGGCTGGGGATTCCACTCCTGGAGGGAGCCCCTGACGTCACTGTCCATATATGGATTCTGCTCCTGGAGGATCCCTTGATGTTACTGTCTGTACATAGACAATGACATTAGGGGCTTTGTAATGTGAGAATTCCAAGTCGGAGCGTTGGCAGCGCTGTGGCCGGGAATTACGCTTGTAGAGAAAGCCTCTCACTTTACTGTGCATATATGGCTTTAAATATCCATATTTGGCTTTAAACTCTGGAGTTTCCGGCCAGAGCATCGCAAGCACTCACTGGCCAGGAACTCCTGACTTGGGAAAGCCCTTGATGTCACTTTCACTATATGGACAGTGATGTTAGGAGTTTAAAAACCCAGGAATCCATGGCCAGAGCGTCGGCAATGCTCTGGTTAGTGATTACTCTCCTGGAAGGAGCCCCTGATGTCTGTCAATTGTTATGGTAGTAGTCGGATATGATCTTTAATAAATTTAAACCATTTTTATAAGCTTTAAGAACAAGGTTTGACAATGATAAGTTCTACCCATGTGTATCTAATGCTGATATGTATCCATGCTCCTTACTCATTTTAATATTGTGTGATTGAACTTGGTAACTTGGTATGCTTGGCTGACTGTACTGTATGATCAGAAGTAGTAACTAGATGTTTAAGAATCAGATTCAGATAAGTTTTAGTAATGATACTTAGTTCAACAGATATGGAGGTCCTATAGGGGAGGACCAAGTCAATGTGAGCTTGAAACTCTGAACAAATAAATACCAAGTCAGGCAGAGTAAAAAGTAAATTTAGATTAAAAAGTTACTATTAAAATACAAACCACACAGCTCTTCAAGGTAGAGTTTGAGAAGCTGCATAACATACCCTCCTGCTACTTTGCCTAAATGGTGAGCAAATAGAAATTTTTCTACCTAAATTGGCAGAAAACACACCATTTTGGAGATGGAAAGGACGGCTAGAGGGGAAATGGAGGAGGCCGTAGTTTTTTAATTACATTTTTTTCCTTGGTGTTTTTTTTTTTCCATTTGCTAACGATTTAGTCAAAGTAGCTCAAAAGTAAATGTCTTTATAATACATGATATTGTAAAGTAATGTAATGGGAAATTTTGGCGCATGCCCGTTTTGAGTAAAAATCTTAGCTTTTTGAGACATTATGCTGTTTTCGCGTCTTTTCAGCTAGTAAGTCGGGACCAGCGGGAGAGCAGATCTCCTGCATGACATATTTAATTTACACCTGCGGATATTATAGCTGACATCTATGCTAACTGGTGTAGATGTCAGTTTGTGCAGCACTGACAACCCAAGTTGCGCCATATTTATTCAGAGCTGTGGGCTTCTTGGAGTATGTTCACATTCTATTTTTTCTTTTCGTCAGAGGTATGCGTTGGGAGAAGTCTCTACGTATACCTCCAACGGAAGGCTGTATAGGCATAGAGTGGGATATATCACCTGAACTCCCCGGGCACAGCGTTACTTTAGCACTAGGCTCGGAAAGGCCCGGACGTTAGCAACGCTCTGACTGGGGATTCTGCTCCTAGGGAAGCCCCTGACAACACTGTCCATAAATGGACACTGACGTTAGGAGCTTTAAGATGTCAAAATCCTAGGCCAGAACACTGGCATTGCACTGGGTGGGGATTCCACTCCTGGAGGGAGCCCCTGACGTCACTGTCCATATATGGATTCTGCTCCTGGAGGATCCCTTGATGTTACTGTCTGTACATAGACAGTGACATTAGGGGCTTTGTAATGTGAGAATTCCAAGTCGGAGCGTTGGCAGCGCTGTGGCCGGGAATTACGCTTGTAGAGAAAGCCTCTCACTTTACTGTGCATATATGGCTTTAAATATCCTTATTTGGCTTTAAACTCTGGAGTCCCCGGCCAGAGCATCGCAAGCACTCACTGGCCGGGAACTCCTGACTTGGGAAAGCCCTTGATGTCACTTTCACTATATGGACAGTGATGTTAGGAGTTTAAAAACCCAGGAATCCATGGCCAGAGCGTCGGCAATGCTCTGGTTAGTGATTACTCTCCTGGAAGGAGCCCCTGATGTCTGTCAATTGTTATGGTAGTAGTCGGATATGATCTTTAATAAATTTAAACCATTTTTTTAAGCTTTAAGAACAAGGTTTGACAATAATAAGTTCTACCCATGTGTATCTAATGCTGATATGTATCCATGCTCCTTACTCATTTTAATATTGTGTGATTGAACTTGGTAACTTGGTATGCTAGGCTGACTGTACTGTATGATCAGAAGTAGTAACTAGATGTTTAAGAATCAGATTCAGATAAGTTTTAGTAATGATACTTAGTTCAACAGATAGAGAGGTCCTATAGGGGAGGACCAAGTCAATGTGAGCTTGAAACTCTGAACAAATAAATACCAAGTCAGGCAGAGTAAAAAGTAAATTTAGATTAAAAAGTTACTATTAAAATACAAACCACACAGCTCTTCAAGGTAGAGTTTGAGAAGCTGCATAATATACCCTCCTGCTACTTTGCCTAAATGGTGAGCAAATAGAAATTTGTCTACCTAAATTGGCAGAAAACACACCATTTTGGAGATGGAAAGGACGGCTAGAGGGGAAATGGAGGAGGCCATAGTTTTTTAATTACATTTTTTTCCTTTGTGTTTTTTTTTTCCATTTGCTAACGATTTAGTCAAAGTAGCTCAAAAGTAAATGTCTTTATAATACATGATATTGTAAAGTAATGTAATGGGAAATTTTGGCGCATGCCCGTTTTGAGTAAAAATTTTAGCTTTTTGAGACATTATGCTGTTTTCGCGTCTTTTCAGCTAGTAAGTCGGGACCAGCGGGAGAGCAGATCTCCTGCATTACATATTTAATTTACACCTGCGGATATTATAGCTGACATCTATGCTAACTGGTGTAGATGTCAGTTTGTGCAGCACTGACAACCCAAGTTGCGCCATATTTATTCAGAGCTGTGGGCTTCTTGGAGTATGTTCACATTCAATTTTTTCTTTTCGTCAGAGGTATGCGTTGGGAGAAGTCTCTACGTATACCTCCAACGGAAGGCTGTATAGGCATAGAGTGGGATATATCACCTGAACTCTCCGGGCACAGCGTTACTTTAAGCACTAGGCTCGGAAAGCCCCTGACGTTAGCAACGCTCTGACTGGGGATTCTGCTCCTAGGGAAGCCCCTGACAACACTGTCCATAAATGAACACTGATGTTAGGAGCTTTAAGATGCCAAAATCCTAGGCCAGAACACTGGCATTGCACTGGCTGGGGATTCCACTCCTGGAGGGAGCCCCTGACGTCACTGTCCATATATGGATTCTGCTCCTGGAGGATCCCTTGATGTTACTGTCTGTACATAGACAATGACATTAGGGGCTTTGTAATGTGAGAATTCCAAGTCGGAGCGTTGGCAGCGCTGTGGCCGGGAATTACGCTTGTAGAGAAAGCCTCTCACTTTACTGTGCATATATGGCTTTAAATATCCATATTTGGCTTTAAACTCTGGAGTTTCCGGCCAGAGCATCGCAAGCACTCACTGGCCGGGAACTCCTGACTTGGGAAAGCCCTTGATGTCACTTTCACTATATGGACAGTGATGTTAGGAGTTTAAAAACCCAGGAATCCATGGCCAGAGCGTCGGCAATGCTCTGGTTAGTGATTACTCTCCTGGAAGGAGCCCCTGATGTCTGTCAATTGTTATGGTAGTAGTCGGATATGATCTTTAATAAATTTAAACCATTTTTATAAGCTTTAAGAACAAGGTTTGACAATGATAAGTTCTACCCATGTGTATCTAATGCTGATATGTATCCATGCTCCTTACTCATTTTAATATTGTGTGATTGAACTTGGTAACTTGGTATGCTTGGCTGACTGTACTGTATGATCAGAAGTAGTAACTAGATGTTTAAGAATCAGATTCAGATAAGTTTTAGTAATGATACTTAGTTCAACAGATATGGAGGTCCTATAGGGGAGGACCAAGTCAATGTGAGCTTGAAACTCTGAACAAATAAATACCAAGTCAGGCAGAGTAAAAAGTAAATTTAGATTAAAAAGTTACTATTAAAATACAAACCACACAGCTCTTCAAGGTAGAGTTTGAGAAGCTGCATAACATACCCTCCTGCTACTTTGCCTAAATGGTGAGCAAATAGAAATTTTTCTACCTAAATTGGCAGAAAACACACCATTTTGGAGATGGAAAGGACGGCTAGAGGGGAAATGGAGGAGGCCGTAGTTTTTTAATTACATTTTTTTCCTTGGTGTTTTTTTTTTTCCATTTGCTAACGATTTAGTCAAAGTAGCTCAAAAGTAAATGTCTTTATAATACATGATATTGTAAAGTAATGTAATGGGAAATTTTGGCGCATGCCCGTTTTGAGTAAAAATCTTAGCTTTTTGAGACATTATGCTGTTTTCGCGTCTTTTCAGCTAGTAAGTCGGGACCAGCGGGAGAGCAGATCTCCTGCATGACATATTTAATTTACACCTGCGGATATTATAGCTGACATCTATGCTAACTGGTGTAGATGTCAGTTTGTGCAGCACTGACAACCCAAGTTGCGCCATATTTATTCAGAGCTGTGGGCTTCTTGGAGTATGTTCACATTCTATTTTTTCTTTTCGTCAGAGGTATGCGTTGGGAGAAGTCTCTACGTATACCTCCAACGGAAGGCTGTATAGGCATAGAGTGGGATATATCACCTGAACTCCCCGGGCACAGCGTTACTTTAGCACTAGGCTCGGAAAGGCCCGGACGTTAGCAACGCTCTGACTGGGGATTCTGCTCCTAGGGAAGCCCCTGACAACACTGTCCATAAATGGACACTGACGTTAGGAGCTTTAAGATGTCAAAATCCTAGGCCAGAACACTGGCATTGCACTGGGTGGGGATTCCACTCCTGGAGGGAGCCCCTGACGTCACTGTCCATATATGGATTCTGCTCCTGGAGGATCCCTTGATGTTACTGTCTGTACATAGACAGTGACATTAGGGGCTTTGTAATGTGAGAATTCCAAGTCGGAGCGTTGGCAGCGCTGTGGCCGGGAATTACGCTTGTAGAGAAAGCCTCTCACTTTACTGTGCATATATGGCTTTAAATATCCTTATTTGGCTTTAAACTCTGGAGTCCCCGGCCAGAGCATCGCAAGCACTCACTGGCCGGGAACTCCTGACTTGGGAAAGCCCTTGATGTCACTTTCACTATATGGACAGTGATGTTAGGAGTTTAAAAACCCAGGAATCCATGGCCAGAGCGTCGGCAATGCTCTGGTTAGTGATTACTCTCCTGGAAGGAGCCCCTGATGTCTGTCAATTGTTATGGTAGTAGTCGGATATGATCTTTAATAAATTTAAACCATTTTTTTAAGCTTTAAGAACAAGGTTTGACAATAATAAGTTCTACCCATGTGTATCTAATGCTGATATGTATCCATGCTCCTTACTCATTTTAATATTGTGTGATTGAACTTGGTAACTTGGTATGCTAGGCTGACTGTACTGTATGATCAGAAGTAGTAACTAGATGTTTAAGAATCAGATTCAGATAAGTTTTAGTAATGATACTTAGTTCAACAGATAGAGAGGTCCTATAGGGGAGGACCAAGTCAATGTGAGCTTGAAACTCTGAACAAATAAATACCAAGTCAGGCAGAGTAAAAAGTAAATTTAGATTAAAAAGTTACTATTAAAATACAAACCACACAGCTCTTCAAGGTAGAGTTTGAGAAGCTGCATAATATACCCTCCTGCTACTTTGCCTAAATGGTGAGCAAATAGAAATTTGTCTACCTAAATTGGCAGAAAACACACCATTTTGGAGATGGAAAGGACGGCTAGAGGGGAAATGGAGGAGGCCATAGTTTTTTAATTACATTTTTTTCCTTTGTGTTTTTTTTTTCCATTTGCTAACGATTTAGTCAAAGTAGCTCAAAAGTAAATGTCTTTATAATACATGATATTGTAAAGTAATGTAATGGGAAATTTTGGCGCATGCCCGTTTTGAGTAAAAATTTTAGCTTTTTGAGACATTATGCTGTTTTCGCGTCTTTTCAGCTAGTAAGTCGGGACCAGCGGGAGAGCAGATCTCCTGCATTACATATTTAATTTACACCTGCGGATATTATAGCTGACATCTATGCTAACTGGTGTAGATGTCAGTTTGTGCAGCACTGACAACCCAAGTTGCGCCATATTTATTCAAAGCTGTGGGCTTCTTGGAGTATGTTCACATTCAATTTTTTATTTTCGTCAGAGGTATGCGTTGGGAGAAGTCTCTACGTATACCTCCAACGGAAGGCTGTATAGGCATAGAGTGGGATATATCACCTGAACTCCCCGGGCACAGCGTTACTTTAAGCACTAGGCTCGGAAAGCCCCGGACGTTAGCAACGCTCTGACTGGGGATTCTGCTCCTAGGGAAGCCCCTGACAACACTGTCCATAAATGGACACTGACGTTAGGAGCTTTAAGATGTCAAAATCCTAGGCCAGAACACTGGCATTGCACTGGGTGGGGATTCCACTCCTGGAGGGAGCCCCTGACGTCACTGTCCATATATGGATTCTGCTCCTGGAGGATCCCTTGATGTTACTGTCTGTACATAGACAGTGACATTAGGGGCTTTGTAATGTGAGAATTCCAAGTCGGACCGTTGGCAGCGCTGTGGCCGGGAATTACGCTTGTAGAGAAAGCCTCTCACTTTACTGTGCATATATGGCTTTAAATATCCTTATTTGGCTTTAAACTCTGGAGTCCCCGGCCAGAGCATCGCAAGCACTCACTGGCCGGGAACTCCTGACTTGGGAAAGCCCTTGATGTCACTTTCACTATATGGACAGTGATGTTAGGAGTTTAAAAACCCAGGAATCCATGGCCAGAGCGTCGGCAATGCTCTGGTTAGTGATTACTCTCCTGGAAGGAGCCCCTGATGTCTGTCAATTGTTATTGTAGTAGTCGGATATGATCTTTAATAAATTTAAACAATTTTTTAAGCTTTAAGAACAAGGTTTGACAATGATAAGTTCTACCCATGTGTATCTAATGCTGATATGTATCCATGCTCCTTACTCATTTTAATATTGTGTGATTGAACTTGGTAACTTGGTATGCTTGGCTGACTGTACTGTATGATCAGAAGTAGTAACTAGATGTTTAAGAATCAGATTCAGATAAGTTTTAGTAATGATACTTAGTTCAACAGATAGAGAGGTCCTATAGGGGAGGACCAAGTCAATGTGAGCTTAAAACACTGAACAAATAAATACCAAGTCAGGCAGAGTAAAAAGTAAATTTAGATTAAAAAGTTACTATTAAAATACAAACCACACAGCTCTTCAAGGTAGAGTTTGAGAAGCTGCATAATATAACCTCCTGCTACTTTGCCTAAATGGTGAGCAAATAGAAATTTTTCTACCTAAATTGGCAGAAAACACACCATTTTGGAGATGGAAAGGACGGCTAGAGGGGAAATGGAGGAGGCTGTAGTTTTTTAATTACATTTTTTTCCTTGGTGTTTTTTTTTTTCCATTTGCTAACGATTTAGTCAAAGTAGCTCAAAAGTAAATGTCTTTATAATACATGATATTGTAAAGTAATGTAATGGGAAATTTTGGCGCATGCCCGTTTTGAGTAAAAATTTTAGCTTTTTGAGACATTATGCTGTTTTCGCGTCTTTTCAGCTAGTAAGTCGGGACCAGCGGGAGAGCAGATCTCCTGCATGACATATTTAATTTACACCTGCGGATATTATAGCTGACATCTATGCTAACTGGTGTAGATGTCAGTTTGTGCAGCACTGACAACCCAAGTTGCACCATATTTATTCAAAGCTGTGGGCTTCTTGGAGTATGTTCACATTGAAATTTTTATTTTCGTCAGAGGTATGCGTTGGGAGAAGTCTCTACGTATACCTCCAACGGAAGGCTGTATAGGCATAGAGTGGGATATATCACCTGAACTCCCCGGGCACAGCGTTACTTTAAGCACTAGGCTCGGAAAGCCCCGGACGTTAGCAACGCTCTGACTGGGGATTCTGCTCCTAGGGAAGCCCCTGACAACACTGTCCATAAATGGACACTGACGTTAGGAGCTTTAAGATGTCAAAATCCTAGGCCAGAACACTGGCATTGCACTGGGTGGGGATTCCACTCCTGGAGGGAGCCCCTGACGTCACTGTCCATATATGGATTCTGCTCCTGGAGGATCCCTTGATGTTACTGTCTGTACATAGACAGTGACATTAGGGGCTTTGTAATGTGAGAATTCCAAGTCGGAGCATTGGCAGCGCTGTGGCCGGGAATTACGCTTGTAGAGAAAGCCTCTCACTTTACTGTGCATATATGGCTTTAAATATTCATATTTGGCTTTAAACTCTGGAGTCCCCGGCCAGAGCATCGCAAGCACTCACTGGCCGGGAACTCCTGACTTGGGAAAGCCCTTGATGTCACTTTCACTATATGGACAGTGATGTTAGGAGTTTAAAAACCCAGGAATCCATGGCCAGAGCGTCGGCAATGCTCTGGTTAGTGATTACTCTCCTGGAAGGAGCCCCTGATGTCTGTCAATTGTTATGGTAGTAGTCGGATATGATCTTTAATAAATTTAAACCATTTTTATAAGCTTTAAGAACAAGGTTTGACAATGATAAGTTCTACCCATGTGTATCTTATGCTGATATGTATCCATGCTCCTTACTCATTTTAATATTGTGTGATTGAACTTGGTAACTTGGTATGCTTGGCTGACTGTACTGTATGATCAGAAGTAGTAACTAGATGTTTAAGAATCAGATTCAGATAAGTTTTAGTAATGATACTTAGTTCAACAGATAGAGAGGTCCTATAGGGGAGGACCAAGTCAATGTGAGCTTGAAACTCTGAACAAATAAATACCAAGTCAGGCAGAGTAAAAAGTAAATTTAGATTAAAAAGTTACTATTAAAATACAAACCACACAGCTCTTCAAGGTAGAGTTTGAGAAGCTGCATAATATACCCTCCTGCTACTTTGCCTAAATGGTGAGCAAATAGAAATTTTTCTACCTAAATTGGCAGAAAACACACCATTTTGGAGATGGAAAGGACGGCTAGAGGGGAAATGGAGGAGGCCGTAGTTTTTTAATTACATTTTTTTCCTTGGTGTTTTTTTTTTCCATTTGCTAACGATTTAGTCAAAGTAGCTCAAAAGTAAATGTCTTTATAATACATGATATTGTAAAGTAATGTAATGGGAAATTTTGGCGCATGCCCGTTTTGAGTAAAAATCTTAGCTTTTTGAGACATTATGCTGTTTTCGCGTCTTTTCAGCTAGTAAGTCCGGACCAGCGGGAGAGCAGATCTCCTGCATGACATATTTAATTTACACCTGCGGATATTATAGCTGACATCTATGCTAACTGGTGTAGATGTCAGTTTGTGCAGCACTGACAACCCAAGTTGCGCCATATTTATTCAGAGCTGTGGGCTTCTTGGAGTATGTTCACATTCTATTTTTTCTTTTCGTCAGAGGTATGCGTTGGGAGAAGTCTCTACGTATACCTCCAACCCAAGGCTGTATAGGCATAGAGTGGGATATATCACCTGAACTCCCCGGGCACAGCGTTACTTTAAGCACTAGGCTCGGAAAGCCCCGGACGTTAGCAACGCTCTGACTGGGGATTCTGCTCCTAGGGAAGCCCCTGACAACACTGTCCATAAATGGACACTGACGTTAGGAGCTTTAAGATGTCAAAATCCTAGGCCAGAACACTGGCATTGCACTGGGTGGGGATTCCACTCCTGGAGGGAGCCCCTGACGTCACTGTCCATATATGGATTCTGCTCCTGGAGGATCCCTTGATGTTACTGTCTGTACATAGACAGTGACATTAGGGGCTTTGTAATGTGAGAATTCCAAGTCGGAGCGTTGGCAGCGATGTGGCCGGGAATTACGCTTGTAGAGAAAGCCTCTCACTTTACTGTGCATATATGGCTTTAAATATCCATATTTGGCTTTAAACTCTGGAGTCCCCGGCCAGAGCATCGCAAGCACTCACTGGCCGGGAACTCCTGACTTGGGAAAGCCCTTGATGTCACTTTCACTATATGGACAGTGATGTTAGGAGTTTAAAAACCCAGGAATCCATGGCCAGAGCGTCGGCAATGCTCTGGTTAGTGATTACTCTCCTGGAAGGAGCCCCTGATGTCTGTCAATTGTTATGGTAGTAGTCGGATATGATCTTTAATAAATTTAAACCATTTTTTTAAGCTTTAAGAACAAGGTTTGACTATAATAAGTTCTACCCATGTGTATCTAATGCTGATATGTATCCATGCTCCTTACTCATTTTAATATTGTGTGATTGAACTTGGTAACTTGGTATGCTTGGCTGACTGTACTGTATGATCAGAAGTAGTAACTAGATGTTTAAGAATCAGATTCAGATAAGTTTTAGTAATGATACTTAGTTCAACAGATAGAGAGGTCCTATAGGGGAGGACCAAGTCAATGTGAGCTTGAAACTCTGAACAAATAAATACCAAGTCAGGCAGAGTAAAAAGTAAATTTAGATTAAAAAGTTACTATTAAAATACAAACCACACAGCTCTTCAAGGTAGAGTTTGAGAAGCTGCATAATATACCCTCCTGCTACTTTGCCTAAATGGTGAGCAAATAGAAATTTTTCTACCTAAATTGGCAGAAAACACACCATTTTGGAGATGGAAAGGACGGCTAGAGGGGAAATGGAGGAGGCCGTAGTTTTTTAATTACATTTTTTTCCTTGGTGTTTTTTTTTTCCATTTGCTAACGATTTAGTCAAAGTAGCTCAAAAGTAAATGTCTTTATAATACATGATATTGTAAAGTAATGTAATGGGAAATTTTGGCGCATGCCCGTTTTGAGTAAAAATCTTAGCTTTTTGAGACATTATGCTGTTTTCGCGTCTTTTCAGCTAGTAAGTCGGGACCAGCGGGAGAGCAGATCTCCTGCATGACATATTTAATTTACACCTGCGGATATTATAGCTGACATCTATGCTAACTGGTGTAGATGTCAGTTTGTGCAGCACTGACAACCCAAGTTGCGCCATATTTATTCAGAGCTGTGGGCTTCTTGGAGTATGTTCACATTCTATTTTTTCTTTTCGTCAGAGGTATGCGTTGGGAGAAGTCTCTACGTATACCTCCAACGGAAGGCTGTATAGGCATAGAGTGGGATATATCACCTGAACTCCCCGGGCACAGCGTTACTTTAAGCACTAGGCTCGGAAAGCCCCGGACGTTAGCAACGCTCTGACTGGGGATTCTGCTCCTAGGGAAGCCCCTGACAACACTGTCCATAAATGGACACTGACGTTAGGAGCTTTAAGATGTCAAAATCCTAGGCCAGAACACTGGCATTGCACTGGGTGGGGATTCCACTCCTGGAGGGAGCCCCTGACGTCACTGTCCATATATGGATTCTGCTCCTGGAGGATCCCTTGATGTTACTGTCTGTACATAGACAGTGACATTAGGGGCTTTGTAATGTGAGAATTCCAAGTCGGAGCGTTGGCAGCGATGTGGCAGGGAATTACGCTTGTAGAGAAAGCCTCTCACTTTACTGTGCATATATGGCTTTAAATATCCATATTTGGCTTTAAACTCTGGAGTCCCCGGCCAGAGCATCGCAAGCACTCACTGGCCGGGAACTCCTGACTTGGGAAAGCCCTTGATGTCACTTTCACTATATGGACAGTGATGTTAGGAGTTTAAAAACCCAGGAATCCATGGCCAGAGCGTCGGCAATGCTCTGGTTAGTGATTACTCTCCTGGAAGGAGCCCCTGATGTCTGTCAATTGTTATGGTAGTAGTCGGATATGATCTTTAATAAATTTAAACCATTTTTTTAAGCTTTAAGAACAAGGTTTGACTATAATAAGTTCTACCCATGTGTATCTAATGCTGATATGTATCCATGCTCCTTACTCATTTTAATATTGTGTGATTGAACTTGGTAACTTGGTATGCTTGGCTGACTGTACTGTATGATCAGAAGTAGTAACTAGATGTTTAAGAATCAGATTCAGATAAGTTTTAGTAATGATACTTAGTTCAACAGATAGAGAGGTCCTATAGGGGAGGACCAAGTCAATGTGAGCTTAAAACACTGAACAAATAAATACCAAGTCAGGCAGAGTAAAAAGTAAATTTAGATTAAAAAGTTACTATTAAAATACAAACCACACAGCTCTTCAAGGTAGAGTTTGAGAAGCTGCATAATATAACCTCCTGCTACTTTGCCTAAATGGTGAGCAAATAGAAATTTTTCTACCTAAATTGGCAGAAAACACACCATTTTGGAGATGGAAAGGACGGCTAGAGGGGAAATGGAGGAGGCTGTAGTTTTTTAATTACATTTTTTTCCTTGGTGTTTTTTTTTTTCCATTTGCTAACGATTTAGTCAAAGTAGCTCAAAAGTAAATGTCTTTATAATACATGATATTGTAAAGTAATGTAATGGGAAATTTTGGCGCATGCCCGTTTTGAGTAAAAATTTTAGCTTTTTGAGACATTATGCTGTTTTCGCGTCTTTTCAGCTAGTAAGTCGGGACCAGCGGGAGAGCAGATCTCCTGCATGACATATTTAATTTACACCTGCGGATATTATAGCTGACATCTATGCTAACTGGTGTAGATGTCAGTTTGTGCAGCACTGACAACCCAAGTTGCACCATATTTATTCAAAGCTGTGGGCTTCTTGGAGTATGTTCACATTGAAATTTTTATTTTCGTCAGAGGTATGCGTTGGGAGAAGTCTCTACGTATACCTCCAACGGAAGGCTGTATAGGCATAGAGTGGGATATATCACCTGAACTCCCCGGGCACAGCGTTACTTTAAGCACTAGGCTCGGAAAGCCCCGGACGTTAGCAACGCTCTGACTGGGGATTCTGCTCCTAGGGAAGCCCCTGACAACACTGTCCATAAATGGACACTGACGTTAGGAGCTTTAAGATGTCAAAATCCTAGGCCAGAACACTGGCATTGCACTGGGTGGGGATTCCACTCCTGGAGGGAGCCCCTGACGTCACTGTCCATATATGGATTCTGCTCCTGGAGGATCCCTTGATGTTACTGTCTGTACATAGACAGTGACATTAGGGGCTTTGTAATGTGAGAATTCCAAGTCGGAGCATTGGCAGCGCTGTGGCCGGGAATTACGCTTGTAGAGAAAGCCTCTCACTTTACTGTGCATATATGGCTTTAAATATTCATATTTGGCTTTAAACTCTGGAGTCCCCGGCCAGAGCATCGCAAGCACTCACTGGCCGGGAACTCCTGACTTGGGAAAGCCCTTG
This sequence comes from Rhinoderma darwinii, assembly GCF_050947455.1. Lineage (NCBI taxonomy): Eukaryota > Metazoa > Chordata > Amphibia > Anura > Rhinodermatidae > Rhinoderma > Rhinoderma darwinii. The sequence continues at coordinate 108,036,357 of NC_134695.1, forward strand.
ATGTCACTTTCACTATATGGACAGTGATGTTAGGAGTTTAAAAACCCAGGAATCCATGGCCAGAGCGTCGGCAATGCTCTGGTTAGTGATTACTCTCCTGGAAGGAGCCCCTGATGTCTGTCAATTGTTATGGTAGTAGTCGGATATGATCTTTAATAAATTTAAACCATTTTTATAAGCTTTAAGAACAAGGTTTGACAATGATAAGTTCTACCCATGTGTATCTTATGCTGATATGTATCCATGCTCCTTACTCATTTTAATATTGTGTGATTGAACTTGGTAACTTGGTATGCTTGGCTGACTGTACTGTATGATCAGAAGTAGTAACTAGATGTTTAAGAATCAGATTCAGATAAGTTTTAGTAATGATACTTAGTTCAACAGATAGAGAGGTCCTATAGGGGAGGACCAAGTCAATGTGAGCTTGAAACTCTGAACAAATAAATACCAAGTCAGGCAGAGTAAAAAGTAAATTTAGATTAAAAAGTTACTATTAAAATACAAACCACACAGCTCTTCAAGGTAGAGTTTGAGAAGCTGCATAATATACCCTCCTGCTACTTTGCCTAAATGGTGAGCAAATAGAAATTTTTCTACCTAAATTGGCAGAAAACACACCATTTTGGAGATGGAAAGGACGGCTAGAGGGGAAATGGAGGAGGCCGTAGTTTTTTAATTACATTTTTTTCCTTGGTGTTTTTTTTTTCCATTTGCTAACGATTTAGTCAAAGTAGCTCAAAAGTAAATGTCTTTATAATACATGATATTGTAAAGTAATGTAATGGGAAATTTTGGCGCATGCCCGTTTTGAGTAAAAATCTTAGCTTTTTGAGACATTATGCTGTTTTCGCGTCTTTTCAGCTAGTAAGTCCGGACCAGCGGGAGAGCAGATCTCCTGCATGACATATTTAATTTACACCTGCGGATATTATAGCTGACATCTATGCTAACTGGTGTAGATGTCAGTTTGTGCAGCACTGACAACCCAAGTTGCGCCATATTTATTCAGAGCTGTGGGCTTCTTGGAGTATGTTCACATTCTATTTTTTCTTTTCGTCAGAGGTATGCGTTGGGAGAAGTCTCTACGTATACCTCCAACCCAAGGCTGTATAGGCATAGAGTGGGATATATCACCTGAACTCCCCGGGCACAGCGTTACTTTAAGCACTAGGCTCGGAAAGCCCCGGACGTTAGCAACGCTCTGACTGGGGATTCTGCTCCTAGGGAAGCCCCTGACAACACTGTCCATAAATGGACACTGACGTTAGGAGCTTTAAGATGTCAAAATCCTAGGCCAGAACACTGGCATTGCACTGGGTGGGGATTCCACTCCTGGAGGGAGCCCCTGACGTCACTGTCCATATATGGATTCTGCTCCTGGAGGATCCCTTGATGTTACTGTCTGTACATAGACAGTGACATTAGGGGCTTTGTAATGTGAGAATTCCAAGTCGGAGCGTTGGCAGCGATGTGGCCGGGAATTACGCTTGTAGAGAAAGCCTCTCACTTTACTGTGCATATATGGCTTTAAATATCCATATTTGGCTTTAAACTCTGGAGTCCCCGGCCAGAGCATCGCAAGCACTCACTGGCCGGGAACTCCTGACTTGGGAAAGCCCTTGATGTCACTTTCACTATATGGACAGTGATGTTAGGAGTTTAAAAACCCAGGAATCCATGGCCAGAGCGTCGGCAATGCTCTGGTTAGTGATTACTCTCCTGGAAGGAGCCCCTGATGTCTGTCAATTGTTATGGTAGTAGTCGGATATGATCTTTAATAAATTTAAACCATTTTTTTAAGCTTTAAGAACAAGGTTTGACTATAATAAGTTCTACCCATGTGTATCTAATGCTGATATGTATCCATGCTCCTTACTCATTTTAATATTGTGTGATTGAACTTGGTAACTTGGTATGCTTGGCTGACTGTACTGTATGATCAGAAGTAGTAACTAGATGTTTAAGAATCAGATTCAGATAAGTTTTAGTAATGATACTTAGTTCAACAGATAGAGAGGTCCTATAGGGGAGGACCAAGTCAATGTGAGCTTGAAACTCTGAACAAATAAATACCAAGTCAGGCAGAGTAAAAAGTAAATTTAGATTAAAAAGTTACTATTAAAATACAAACCACACAGCTCTTCAAGGTAGAGTTTGAGAAGCTGCATAATATACCCTCCTGCTACTTTGCCTAAATGGTGAGCAAATAGAAATTTTTCTACCTAAATTGGCAGAAAACACACCATTTTGGAGATGGAAAGGACGGCTAGAGGGGAAATGGAGGAGGCCGTAGTTTTTTAATTACATTTTTTTCCTTGGTGTTTTTTTTTTCCATTTGCTAACGATTTAGTCAAAGTAGCTCAAAAGTAAATGTCTTTATAATACATGATATTGTAAAGTAATGTAATGGGAAATTTTGGCGCATGCCCGTTTTGAGTAAAAATCTTAGCTTTTTGAGACATTATGCTGTTTTCGCGTCTTTTCAGCTAGTAAGTCGGGACCTGCGGGAGAGCAGATCTCCTGCATGACATATTTAATTTACACCTGCGGATATTATAGCTGACATCTATGCTAACTGGTGTAGATGTCAGTTTGTGCAGCACTGACAACCCAAGTTGCGCCATATTTATTCAGAGCTGTGGGCTTCTTGGAGTATGTTCACATTCTATTTTTTCTTTTCGTCAGAGGTATGCGTTGGGAGAAGTCTCTACGTATACCTCCAACGGAAGGCTGTATAGGCATAGAGTGGGATATATCACCTGAACTCCCCGGGCACAGCGTTACTTTAAGCACTAGGCTCGGAAAGCCCCGGACGTTAGCAACGCTCTGACTGGGGATTCTGCTCCTAGGGAAGCCCCTGACAACACTGTCCATAAATGGACACTGACGTTAGGAGCTTTAAGATGTCAAAATCCTAGGCCAGAACACTGGCATTGCACTGGGTGGGGATTCCACTCCTGGAGGGAGCCCCTGACGTCACTGTCCATATATGGATTCTGCTCCTGGAGGATCCCTTGATGTTACTGTCTGTACATAGACAGTGACATTAGGGGCTTTGTAATGTGAGAATTCCAAGTCGGAGCGTTGGCAGCGATGTGGCAGGGAATTACGCTTGTAGAGAAAGCCTCTCACTTTACTGTGCATATATGGCTTTAAATATCCATATTTGGCTTTAAACTCTGGAGTCCCCGGCCAGAGCATCGCAAGCACTCACTGGCCGGGAACTCCTGACTTGGGAAAGCCCTTGATGTCACTTTCACTATATGGACAGTGATGTTAGGAGTTTAAAAACCCAGGAATCCATGGCCAGAGCGTCGGCAATGCTCTGGTTAGTGATTACTCTCCTGGAAGGAGCCCCTGATGTCTGTCAATTGTTATGGTAGTAGTCGGATATGATCTTTAATAAATTTAAACCATTTTTTTAAGCTTTAAGAACAAGGTTTGACTATAATAAGTTCTACCCATGTGTATCTAATGCTGATATGTATCCATGCTCCTTACTCATTTTAATATTGTGTGATTGAACTTGGTAACTTGGTATGCTTGGCTGACTGTACTGTATGATCAGAAGTAGTAACTAGATGTTTAAGAATCAGATTCAGATAAGTTTTAGTAATGATACTTAGTTCAACAGATAGAGAGGTCCTATAGGGGAGGACCAAGTCAATGTGAGCTTGAAACTCTGAACAAATAAATACCAAGTCAGGCAGAGTAAAAAGTAAATTTAGATTAAAAAGTTACTATTAAAATACAAACCACACAGCTCTTCAAGGTAGAGTTTGAGAAGCTGCATAATATACCCTCCTGCTACTTTGCCTAAATGGTGAGCAAATAGAAATTTTTCTACCTAAATTGGCAGAAAACACACCATTTTGGAGATGGAAAGGACGGCTAGAGGGGAAATGGAGGAGGCCGTAGTTTTTTAATTACATTTTTTTCCTTGGTGTTTTTTTTTTTCCATTTGCTAACGATTTAGTCAAAGTAGCTCAAAAGTAAATGTCTTTATAATACATGATATTGTAAAGTAATGTAATGGGAAATTTTGGTGCATGCCCGTTTTGAGTAAAAATCTTAGCTTTTTGAGACATTATGCTGTTTTCGCGTCTTTTCAGCTAGTAAGTCGGGACCAGCGGGAGAGCAGATCTCCTGCATGACATATTTAATTTACACCTGCGGATATTATAGCTGACATCTATGCTAACTGGTGTAGATGTCAGTTTGTGCAGCACTGACAACCCAAGTTGCGCCATATTTATTCAGAGCTGTGGGCTTCTTGGAGTATGTTCACATTCTATTTTTTCTTTTCGTCAGAGGTATGCGTTGGGAGAAGTCTCTACGTATACCTCCAACGGAAGGCTGTATAGGCATAGAGTGGGATATATCACCTGAACTCCCCGGGCACAGCGTTACTTTAAGCACTAGGCTCGGAAAGCCCCGGACGTTAGCAACGCTCTGACTGGGGATTCTGCTCCTAGGGAAGCCCCTGACAACACTGTCCATAAATGGACACTGACGTTAGGAGCTTTAAGATGTCAAAATCCTAGGCCAGAACACTGGCATTGCACTGGGTGGGGATTCCACTCCTGGAGGGAGCCCCTGACGTCACTGTCCATATATGGATTCTGCTCCTGGAGGATCCCTTGATGTTACTGTCTGTACATAGACAGTGACATTAGGGGCTTTGTAATGTGAGAATTCCAAGTCGGAACGTTGGCAGCGATGTGGCCGGGAATTACGCTTGTAGAGAAAGCCTCTCACTTTACTGTGCATATATGGCTTTAAATATCCTTATTTGGCTTTAAACTCTGGAGTCCCCGGCCAGAGCATCGCAAGCACTCACTGGCCGGGAACTCCTGACTTGGGAAAGCCCTTGATGTCACTTTCACTATATGGACTGTGATGTTAGGAGTTTAAAAACCCAGGAATCCATGGCCAGAGCGTCGGCAATGCTCTGGTTAGTGATTACTCTCCTGGAAGGAGCCCCTGATGTCTGTCAATTGTTATGGTAGTAGTCGGATATGATCTTTAATAAATTTAAACCATTTTTTTAAGCTTTAAGAACAAGGTTTGACAATAATAAGTTCTACCCATGTGTATCTAATGCTGATATGTATCCATGCTCCTTACTCATTTTAATATTGTGTGATTGAACTTGGTAACTTGGTATGCTTGGCTGACTGTACTGTATGATCAGAAGTAGTAACTAGATGTTTAAGAATCAGATTCAGATAAGTTTTAGTAATGATACTTAGTTCAACAGATAGAGAGGTCCTATAGGGGAGGACCAAGTCAATGTGAGCTTGAAACTCTGAACAAATAAATACCAAGTCAGGCAGAGTAAAAAGTACATTTAGATTAAAAAGTTACTATTAAAATACAAACCACACAGCTCTTCAAGGTAGAGTTTGAGAAGCTGCATAATATACCCTCCTGCTACTTTGCCTAAATGGTGAGCAAATAGAAATTTTTCTACCTAAATTGGCAGAAAACACACCATTTTGGAGATGGAAAGGACGGCTAGAGGGGAAATGGAGGAGGCCGTAGTTTTTTAATTACATTTTTTTCCTTGGTGTTTTTTTTTCCATTTGCTAACGATTTAGTCAAAGTAGCTCAAAAGTAAATGTCTTTATAATACATGATATTGTAAAGTAATGTAATGGGAAATTTTGGCGCATGCCCGTTTTGAGTAAAAATTTTAGCTTTTTGAGACATTATGCTGTTTTCGCGTCTTTTAAGCTAGTAAGTCGGGACCAGCGGGAGAGCAGATCTCCTGCATGACATATTTAATTTACACCTGCGGATATTATAGCTGACATCTATGCTAACTGGTGTAGATGTCAGTTTGTGCAGCACTGACAACCCAAGTTGCGCCATATTTATTCAGAGCTGTGGGCTTCTTGGAGTATGTTCACATTCAATTTTTTATTTTCGTCAGAGGTATGCGTTGGGAGAAGTCTCTACGTATACCTCCAACGGAAGGCTGTATAGGCATAGAGTGGGATATATCACCTGAACTCCCCGGGCACAGCGTTACTTTAAGCACTAGGCTCGGAAAGCCCCGGACGTTAGCAACGCTCTGACTGGGGATTCTGCTCCTAGGGAAGCCCCTGACAACACTGTCCATAAATGGACACTGACGTTAGGAGCTTTAAGATGTCAAAATCCTAGGCCAGAACACTGGCATTGCACTGGGTGGGGATTCCACTCCTGGAGGGAGCCCCTGACGTCACTGTCCATATATGGATTCTGCTCCTGGAGGATCCCTTGATGTTACTGTCTGTACATAGACAGTGACATTAGGGACTTTGTAATGTGAGAATTCCAAGTCGGAGCATTGGCAGCGCTGTGGCCGGGAATTACGCTTGTAGAGAAAGCCTCTCACTTTACTGTGCATATATGGCTTTAAATATTCATATTTGGCTTTAAACTCTGGAGTCCCCGGCCAGAGCATCGCAAGCACTCACTGGCCGGGAACTCCTGACTTGGGAAAGCCCTTGATGTCACTTTCACTATATGGACAGTGATGTTAGGAGTTTAAAAACCCAGGAATCCATGGCCAGAGCGTCGGCAATGCTCTGGTTAGTGATTACTCTCCTGGAAGGAGCCCCTGATGTCTGTCAATTGTTATGGTAGTAGTCGGATATGATCTTTAATAAATTTAAACCATTTTTATAAGCTTTAAGAACAAGGTTTGACAATGATAAGTTCTACCCATGTGTATCTTATGCTGATATGTATCCATGCTCCTTACTCATTTTAATATTGTGTGATTGAACTTGGTAACTTGGTATGCTTGGCTGACTGTACTGTATGATCAGAAGTAGTAACTAGATGTTTAAGAATCAGATTCAGATAAGTTTTAGTAATGATACTTAGTTCAACAGATAGAGAGGTCCTATAGGGGAGGACCAAGTCAATGTGAGCTTGAAACTCTGAACAAATAAATACCAAGTCAGGCAGAGTAAAAAGTAAATTTAGATTAAAAAGTTACTATTAAAATACAAACCACACAGCTCTTCAAGGTAGAGTTTGAGAAGCTGCATAATATACCCTCCTGCTACTTTGCCTAAATGGTGAGCAAATAGAAATTTTTCTACCTAAATTGGCAGAAAACACACCATTTTGGAGATGGAAAGGACGGCTAGAGGGGAAATGGAGGAGGCCGTAGTTTTTTAATTACATTTTTTTCCTTGGTGTTTTTTTTTTTTCCATTTGCTAACGATTTAGTCAAAGTAGCTCAAAAGTAAATGTCTTTATAATACATGATATTGTAAAGTAATGTAATGGGAAATTTTGGCGCATGCCCGTTTTGAGTAAAAATTTTAGCTTTTTGAGACATTATGCTGTTTTCGCGTCTTTTCAGCTAGTAAGTCGGGACCAGCGGGAGAGCAGATCTCCTGCATGACATATTTAATTTACACCTGCGGATATTATAGCTGACATCTATGCTAACTGGTGTAGATGTCAGTTTGTGCAGCACTGACAACCCAAGTTGCGCCATATTTATTCAGAGCTGTGGGCTTCTTGGAGTATGTTCACATTCTATTTTTTCTTTTCGTCAGAGGTATGCGTTGGGAGAAGTCTCTACGTATACCTCCAACGGAAGGCTGTATAGGCATAGAGTGGGATATATCACCTGAACTCCCCGGGCACAGCGTTACTTTAAGCACTAGGCTCGGAAAGCCCCGGACGTTAGCAACGCTCTGACTGGGGATTCTGCTCCTAGGGAAGCCCCTGACAACACTGTCCATAAATGGACACTGACGTTAGGAGCTTTAAGATGTCAAAATCCTAGGCCAGAACACTGGCATTGCACTGGGTGGGGATTCCACTCCTGGAGGGAGCCCCTGACGTCACTGTCCATATATGGATTCTGCTCCTGGAGGATCCCTTGATGTTACTGTCTGTACATAGACAGTGACATTAGGGGCTTTGTAATGTGAGAATTCCAAGTCGGAGCGTTGGCAGCGATGTGGCCGGGAATTACGCTTGTAGAGAAAGCCTCTCACTTTACTGTGCATATATGGCTTTAAATATCCATATTTGGCTTTAAACTCTGGAGTCCCCGGCCAGAGCATCGCAAGCACTCACTGGCCGGGAACTCCTGACTTGGGAAAGCCCTTGATGTCACTTTCACTATATGGACAGTGATGTTAGGAGTTTAAAAACCCAGGAATCCATGGCCAGAGCGTCGGCAATGCTCTGGTTAGTGATTACTCTCCTGGAAGGAGCCCCTGATGTCTGTCAATTGTTATGGTAGTAGTCGGATATGATCTTTAATAAATTTAAACCATTTTTTTAAACTTTAAGAACAAGGTTTGACTATAATAAGTTCTACCCATGTGTATCTAATGCTGATATGTATCCATGCTCCTTACTCATTTTAATATTGTGTGATTGAACTTGGTAACTTGGTATGCTTGGCTGACTGTACTGTATGATCAGAAGTAGTAACTAGATGTTTAAGAATCAGATTCAGATAAGTTTTAGTAATGATACTTAGTTCAACAGATAGAGAGGTCCTATAGGGGAGGACCAAGTCAATGTGAGCTTGAAACTCTGAACAAATAAATACCAAGTCAGGCAGAGTAAAAAGTAAATTTAGATTAAAAAGTTACTATTAAAATACAAACCACACAGCTCTTCAAGGTAGAGTTTGAGAAGCTGCATAATATACCCTCCTGCTACTTTGCCTAAATGGTGAGCAAATAGAAATTTTTCTACCTAAATTGGCAGAAAACACACCATTTTGGAGATGGAAAGGACGGCTAGAGGGGAAATGGAGGAGGCCGTAGTTTTTTAATTACATTTTTTTCCTTGGTGTTTTTTTTTTTTCCATTTGCTAACGATTTAGTCAAAGTAGCTCAAAAGTAAATGTCTTTATAATACATGATATTGTAAAGTAATGTAATGGGAAATTTTGGCGCATGCCCGTTTTGAGTAAAAATTTTAGCTTTTTGAGACATTATGCTGTTTTCGCGTCTTTTCAGCTAGTAAGTCGGGACCAGCGGGAGAGCAGATCTCCTGCATGACATATTTAATTTACACCTGCGGATATTATAGCTGACATCTATGCTAACTGGTGTAGATGTCAGTTTGTGCAGCACTGACAACCCAAGTTGCGCCATATTTATTCAAAGCTGTGGGCTTCTTGGAGTATGTTCACATTCAATTTTTTCTTTTCGTCAGAGGTATGCGTTGGGAGAAGTCTCTACGTATACCTCCAAGGGAAGGCTGTATAGGCATAGAGTGGGATATATCACCTGAACTCCCCGGGCACAGCGTTACTTTAAGCACTAGGCTCGGAAAGCCCCGGACGTTAGCAACGCTCTGACTGGGGATTCTGGTCCTAGGGAAGCCCCTGACAACACTGTCCATAAATGGACACTGACGTTAGGAGCTTTAAGATGCCAAAATCCTAGGCCAGAACACTGGCATTGCACTGGCTGGGGATTCCACTCCTGGAGGGAGCCCCTGACGTCACTGTCCATATATGGATTCTGCTCCTGGAGGATCCCTTGATGTTACTGTCTGTACATAAACAGTGACATTAGGGGCTTTGTAATGTGAGAATTCCAAGTCGGAGTGTTGGCAGCGCTGTGGCCGGGAATTACGCTTGTAGAGAAAACCTCTCACTTTACTGTGCATATATGGCTTTAAATATCCATATTTGGCTTTAAACTCTGGAGTCCCCGGCCAGAGCATCGCAAGCACTCACTGGCCGGGAACTCCTGACTTGGGAAAGCCCTTGATGTCACTTTCACTATATGGACAGTGATGTTAGGAGTTTAAAAACCCAGGAATCCATGGCCAGAGTGTCGGCAATGCTCTGGTTAGTGATTACTCTCCTGGAAGGAGCCCCTGATGTCTGTCAATTGTTATGGTAGTAGTCGGATATGATCTTTAATAAATTGAAACCATTTTTTTAAGCTTTAAGAACAAGGTTTGACAATGATAAGTTCTACCCATGTGTATCTAATGCTGATATGTATCCATGCTCCTTACTCATTTTAATATTGTGTGATTGAACTTGGTAACTTGGTATGCTTGGCTGACTGTACTGTATGATCAGAAGTAGTAACTAGATGTTTAAGAATCAGATTCAGATAAGTTTTAGTAATGATACTTAGTTCTACAGATAGAGAGGTCCTATAGGGGAGGACCAAGTCAATGTGAGCTTGAAACTCTGAACAAATAAATACCAAGTCAGGCAGAGTAAAAAGTACATTTAGATTAAAAATTTACTATTAAAATACAAATCATACAGCTCTTCAAGGTAGAGTTTGAGAAGCTGCATAATATACCCTCCTGCTACTTTGCCTAAATAGTGAGCAAATAGAAATTTTTCTACCTAAAATGGCAGAAAACACACCATTTTGGAGATGGAAAGGACGGCTAGAGGGGAAATGGAGGAGGCCGTAGTTTTTTAATTACATTTTTTTCCTTGGTGTTTTTTTGTTTCCATTTGCTAACGATTTAGTCAAAGTAGCTCAAAAGTAAATGTCTTTATAATACATGATATTGTAAAGTAATGTAATGGGTAATTTTGGCGCATGCCCGTTTTGAGTAAAAATTTTAGCTTTTTGAGACTTTATGCTGTTTTCGCGTCTTTTCAACTAGTAAGTCGGGACCAGCGGGAGAGCAGATCTCCTGTATGACATATTTAATTTACACCTGCGGATATTATAGCTGACATCTATGCTAACTGGTGTAGATGTCAGTTTGTGCAGCACTGACAACCCAAGTTGCGCCATATTTATTCAGAGCTGTGGGCTTCTTGGAGTATGTTCACATTCAATTTTTTATTTTCGTCAGAGGTATGCGTCGGGAGAAGTCTCTACGTATACCTCCAACGGAAGGCTGTATAGGCATAGAGTGGGATATATCACCTGAACTCCCCGGGCACAGCGTTACTTTAAGCACTAGGCTCGGAAAGCCCCTGACGTTAGCAACGCTCTGACTGGGGATTCTGCTCCTAGGGAAGCCCCTGACAACACTGTCCATAAATGGACACTGACGTTAGGAGCTTTAAGATGCCAAAATCCTAGGCCAGAACACTGGCATTGCACTGGCTGGGGATTCCACTCCTGGAGGGAGCCCCTGACGTCACTGTCCATATATGGATTCTGCTCCTGGAGGATCCCTTGATTAGGGGCTTTGTAATGTGAGAATTCCAAGTCGGAGCGTTGGCAGCGCTGTGGCCGGGAATTACGCTTGTAGAGAAAGCCTCTCACTTTACTGTGCATATATGGCTTTAAATATCCATATTTGGCTTTAAACTCTGGAGTCCCCGGCCAGAGCATCGCAAGCACTCACTGGCCGGGAACTCCTGACTTGGGAAAGCCCTTGATGTCACTTTCACTATATGGACAGTGATGTTAGGAGTTTAAAAACCCAGGAATCCATGGCCAGAGCGTCAGCAATGCTCTGGTTAGTGATTACTCTCCTGGAAGGAGCCCCTGATGTCTGTCAATTGTTATGGTAGTAGTCGGATATGATCTTTAATAAATTTAAACCATTTTTTAAGCTTTAAGAACAAGGTTTGACAATGATAAGTTCTACCCATGTGTATCTTTTCTTTTCAATTTTCTTTTTATTGTTTTAAACAAAAGTGAATCATACAACTGAATAGCAAAAGGTTGATTTAACAGCATATGAAGGTACAATCAAGCAAATGATAATTGTCAATTTATACAGTGTAACATTGCATACGCAGCTATGCCGTAACATTCAGGTTAAGATACAAATTTGGAACAATACATTATAAGAGTATAATAATAGTACTCGGTTGTAAAGGGGCCAAATGGGGGGAGGGTAGGGGGAAAAATGAACGAGAGGGAGTAGGAGGGGAAGGGGTTAAGAGAGATTTACAAGATAATTTTTTCTAAGACAAGAAATATTGGTTACAGTTATACAACTTAGTCGCAAACTAACAAATCCAACAAGGTGACCCATCGGATCTGGCTATTGTGTATTCAAGGCTACGTCCAAGAACTGATCTGAGGAGCGGAATATTGTCCAGGGTCTCCAGATCTCTATAAATTTAGTATATGAGCGGTTAGAGAGTGCTGCTATTTCTTCTATATAGTAAATTTGCCCTACCTTGGTTATCCATTGAGAGAGCGTGGGGACTTGCATCGATCTCCAGTTTGGGGGGATGAGAAGTTTGGCCCCCGATAAGAGGTGTTTAACGAGAGTGTTTGTGGATTTACTTATTTTTGCCAATGGAAGGTTAAGAAAGATGGTAGCTGGGGGTATTTGGATTGAGATGTCACAGATTCTTGCTATAAGATCTAATACAGGTATCCAATAACGTTGGATCTTAGCGCATGACCACCAGATATGGATATAAGATCCGGTTTCCCCCAAACATCTCCAACATGTGTCTGGGATGGAAGGGTACCAGAGATGTGTTTTATCCGGTGTGGTATACCATCGTGACACTAACTTATAAGAGTTTTCTTGTGTTTTAATACACTGGGAGGGACCATGGGAATTCCTGTAAAGGATATTTGTATCTTTTTTATTTAAGGTAATGGAGAGATCCTTTTCCCAGAGTGCGATACATGATCTTTTGAAAGGGACGTTCCTATTAATTAACAATTTATAAATCTGAGAAACACATTTCCATGCGTTTTTTACTTGTCCGAGGAAGGATTCAAAGATAGTCAAGGGTCTTTCCAAGGAACCTGCTGTGAGGTATGGTAGGTTTGCTTGTTTTAGGGACATATAGTGCATTAAATGGAGATTCGGAAGGTTTGGATTTTCGGTCCAAGTCTGTAAGGATATGATCGTCCCACATCAGCTAGTATGGAGTCTAGAGTATCAGTCAATCTGACCGAAGGGTTACTAGTGTGACTTCCCAAACCCTCTTGGTATAAATCCACCAAGTCTGAGATACGTGTCAGTGGGGATGGTGTGGGAACCAGTAGGTCCCTAAAGAGAGAGAGTGATTTTATTGTTAACTTGGTCAGAGCATTTTTAAATGAAAGGTTTGTTATGCTGTCTGGGTGTGCAAGTAGCAATGCTCTGAGAGGAACAGGGGCTAGGAGTTCCTCAATTGAGACCCATAATTTATTCTCCGGTTTCCGAAACCAGTCTACAGTACTGGATATTGAAGCCGTGTGGTAATAGTTCTTAAAATCAGGAGCCCCAATTCCTCCCAGGGATTTAGGCAGTGAAAGCGTCTCTGCACTAATTTTGGGGTGCCTGCCATTCCAAATATATTGAAATATCATTGAGCGAAGTTTCGTGAAGTAAGATTGTGGAATGTGAATAGGTAACATTTGGAATAGGTAGTTAAATTTGGGGAGGATTAACCCTTTAATCAAGTTTTTCCTGCCCATCCAGGAAATAAAGGGAGCTAACCAGGATTCTATAATGACTTTAGTGCCACCCAAGAGAGGGAGATAGTTTAAGGCGAAGTGGTCAGGCCAATGTTTACACAATTTGACTCCCAAGTACGTAATGCATTTTGGAGGCCACTTAATTGGATATCGGGATTCTAGTAATCGTGTCGTAGAGTTAGAAACATTGATCCCTAAGGCTTCGGATTTTTCTGCGTTGATTTTGAAATTGGACAGAGCACTAAATTTAGAAAAAAAATTCGAGGACTGCCGGTATTTCTGAAATCGGGTCAGACATGATTATGAGTAAATCATCTGCAAATACTGCTGTCTTGTGATGTGTTGATTGAGTTGTGATACCTTTTATATCTGGGTGTTGTCTGATAGTTTGGATTAATGACTCCATCACAAGGACAAACAGAAGTGGTGATAGCGGGCAGCCTTGTCTAGTTCCATTTAGGATTTGAAAGCTAGATGAGAGGGTTCCGTTAATACGGAGTTTAGCTGTTGGGGTGATATACATTTGTAGTATAGCTTGGGTGAAAATTTTAGGAATTCCAAATCGGTCTAAGGTTTCTTCCATAAAGGTCCAGTCTACCCTGTCGAAGGCCTTCTCTGCATCAGTGCTCAGGAATGTCATAGATCTGTTCTTCTCCTTAGCTAACTGTAGTAAATGCAATAGTCGTAGAGAGTTATCTTTCCCTTCCCTGCCCGAAACGAATCCCACTTGTTCCGGAGCAATCAAGTCCGGTAGTATCGGACTTAATCGATTGGCTAAGAGTTTTGCGAATATTTTTAGGTCAGTATTTAAAAGTGAGATAGGTTTGTAGTTACTACATAAGTCAGGGTCCTTACCGTCTTTGTGAATAAGGGTAATATGCGCTTCTAGAGTCTGTCTAGGAAAGCTAGAACCTTGTAGTATAGAGTTACACAAACCAAGGAGATGAGGTAGTAGTTCTTTCTGAAATACTTTATAGTAATGTATGGGAAGTCCGTCTGGTCCTGGACTTTTTCCCGAAGGGCACTTCGACAGGATAGACTGGACCTCAGACTCCGTGACCGAATTCTGCAGAGTGGCTTGTTGTGTAGGGGAAAGTTGGGGCAAAGTTAGGGACGCAAGAAATGAGTTAATGATTTGTTTCCTACTGCTCCGCTCTCCATCAGTCTCTTGAGATCGAATTTGATAGAGGGAGGAGTAATAATTTACAAAAGCCTCTGAAATCAGATCAGTGTCGCTAGTTTTCAAACCATTAGGCAATTTCAGGGAGTGAATATAAGACCTGGATTTCCTCTTCTTTATCAACAAAATCATGAGTTTGGAGACTTTATCTCCGTGTATGAATATTTGATTTTTCCAATTAGAATAGAATTTGGCAGACTGCTTATTGAGTAAATCTTTTAGGGCCTGTCTTTTGACCGTGAGCGAGGCGAGGACATCTAGTGTTTGTACATTTTTGTGTTGCCTCTCCAGCTGAGAGATTTCCTCATATAACGCCGAAAGTTTCCGTCTTCTACTGCTATTTTGATACGAGCCAATAGAAATGAATTCACCTCTAATCACTGCCTTGTGGGCCTCCCAGATCACCGGCATAGGACATTGCTCTATAGTATTGATTTGGAAATAAGATAGTATAGCCGAGGCAACACGTTTCTTATTTGTTTCTGAGTTGAGTAAACTTTCGTTCAGGGACCATGCCTTTTGTCCAGCCGGTCTGTGTGTTAGCGAGGCTCGGAGCAGTAGGGGAGAGTGATCGGAGTGTATAGCGGTCAGAATTCGTACTTCCACAATGTTAGGCAATAACGAAAGAGGAAGAAAGAGGTAGTCTAGTCTCTGATACGAATTGTGCGGAGATGAGAAGTGCGTATAATCAATCGCATTTGGGTGCATATATCGCCAGGTATCGATTAAGGGGAAGGATTGCAGTGATTTTTTAATTCGCGAAAGGGCTCTGCGTGAAAGCGAGGATTTCTTTGTAGAAGAATCGAGGTCCGGCTCCAGAGCCACGTTTAAGTCTCCCTCCGCCAGACATATACGTTCCATAAAGGGCCTAACTGTGTCAAGTGCGGATGGGATCCATGACGCCTGATTGATATTAGTTACATATAGATTACCCAACGTAACTAAGGATCCCGCTAAGGGACCCTTTATGAATATATATCTGCCTTCGCTGTCAGAGAGTGAATCTTGTAAGACAAAGGGTACATGTTTAGCAAGGGCTATTGCAACTCCACATGAATTTTTGAACGGGGAATGCGAGTGAAACCATGTATTGTAATATGATTTATGAAAAGATGGCAATTTTTGGGCTCGTAGATTGGTTTCCTGAAACAATATAATGTCTGCTTTTGTGTTTTTAAGATATTGAAGGATTTGTGATCGTTTGACCGGAGAGTTTAGGCCTCTGACGTTATAAGAAACTATTGACCATGTTGTATGTGAGTCAGTCATAGTGACGTTGCAAATTGGATCCATAAAGAGCGGGGTCTCTCTCGGGGATGTGTCCTAGAAAATGGGACAGGGGAATAAGTAACATAGCTATAACTAGGGTATCTTGTAACAGTACTGTAAATGCATCATCGGTGAATCGTGTCACCATGAACAGATGATGCAAGTGAACAATTGTCATTTGACGTAGAAGAGCAATAGAGAAAATGTTAGGTGAATGTTAACAGAATGGTGGTATTTAATCAGGTATAGGCACTTGGGTGAACAGAATGAACTGAGTGTACCTAGGGCTTTTTGAGGCTCTCGAATTGGTCGAAGTAGATATATCTTATATATGAGGTGAGTAATCTTCTGACTGTGGATATAAATCCCCCTACATATATAAACCCTAATAGAAGAAACAAAATGTAACTTAGTCGACATCAATATTGCGTAAGCAAAGCAGGTATGAGTTGCATCGAGTAGACGTCTCTATATAGTATCACATATATGTATTCCAGAAAACCGGTAATGAATGCAAAAAAACAAAAGAAAAACACAGATTTGGCTAAATCTCAGATTCAATTAAGACTAGCTATGCAAAATAACCACATAAAAAACTAGTCTCCGTTCACACTCGGTACAGTCCTTTGAAAGGATACATCTGGGTGTAATCCGTTGATTGGAGCATAAGACAATAAATACTTTATATTCAAGAAGGGTCCGACAATGAAGGGGACCTTGGAGCTTTGTGGGATCGCCGTCTTGCCCTTTGACCTTCGGGTGCCTGAACTGTTTCCCATTGAGGTAGTTGAGGGATATGTTGAAGACGAGCAGCGTCATGCACCATTTCTAGGTCGGGATAAGCCTCCAGAGATATGTCAAGTTCAGAGCAGATATTTCTGATGTCTGACGAGGATCTAGCTGTGAATCTCTTTCCATTAACAGAGAAGGAGAGACCAAACGGGAAGAGCCAACGAAATGGGATCTGCCTCTGTCTCAATGTAGACGTAAAGGGTTTCAGGAGCCTACGTTTGTATAAAGTGGTGGAAGCCAAGTCCTGGAAAATAGCAATTTGGGCCTCTCCATAGAGTATGTTTGTTGAGAGTCGGCTTTTCTGTATGATGCGATCTTTAATTCTGTAATCCAATATTCTGCAAATAATATCCCTCGGGGGATCTGAGGGGGATGGCTTTGATCAGAGTGACCTGTGAGCCCTCTCAATAACTAGGTTTGGGTAATCTTCAGGGTCTAGGAATTTCCGGAACGTCTCGGTCAGAGCGGTAAGAATATCTTCGTTGGCAATTTACTCAGGCAGTCCCTTGATGCGCAGGTTGTTTCTCCTATCCCTGTTTTCATGGTCTTCTAGTATGGAATACATTTTATTAATGTGTCCTTCTTGTGACTGTAGACAGGTTGTGAGATCAGAAGAGGAGGAAAGCAAGGTCGTTTGCGTCTTTTCCAGTGCATCAACTCTATTACCCACTTGTAAGAGCTCTTGTTTGATTTCAGAAAGATCGTTGGCAAGTGGTTCAAGTGCTTTAGCTAAAATTCGCTTCATAAAGGATCTTGAGACTGGAAGTTCCTTATCCTCTATATTTTGGTCGTCTTCACTCATTTGCTCCAGCTCGGGTTCTCCCCGTTTTTGCGTAGCTTTTAAGGGTGAGATTGACTTGGAGTGACTCGACTTCCCCCCTTGTTTTTTTACAAATTTGTCCATCTCTGCTTGTGGAGTTTGCGGATGTGGGCCCGAAACCGTAGCTGTTTGTTTCGGACCGATTTTACCCATATTAACTAAGAAGATATCGTAGCGGAAGAATTTTCTCTATTTAAGCTCGCCACTGTTGTAAGTATATTACATATTCGTCGGTGGTCTTGAAGTGCGTGTAGAAGAAGCGATTGGTATCGCTGCGGTAATCTTAGCTTGACACCGGAGAAGTTGAGCTGTCCCTTGATACCCCTCTGGCTCTGGGGTCAGGTCTAAGCGAGTTCCGGCAGTTACAGTCGGTACTGATCGACGGACCAGCACCTGAAAATAAATTGGGTCGAGGGCCCTTTAATTGGAGGAAACCTGCTTTGCTTTTTTTTTTTTTTTTAATTCAATTGGCGGACTTAATGTCCAGGCGGAGGCTGGTGTAGCTGGAGTTATGAAAGGTGAGGATGGGGCTTGGGTGAGGTAAGGTGAGGTTGGGGGTGAGGCTGGTGCTGTGTATGTTGCAGCTGGAGTGTGCACAATCAGTTGCCTCCCTGAGGCTACTCACCGACCCCTAAAGACGTCCAGGCTGAGAGGAGACTAAACTGGCGGCCCCAGTCATCTCAGTGGAGTTCCCAGATCCTCTGGGATGTGCTGTTATGCGGCTGAGGGCCGGAGGCGGGGACCAGGAAGTAGCCCTGCACTCTTCAGGTCTCCGGTCACTTGTCAGGCCCGCACCGTTCCGGGCCGCGCCTGCTGTACAAATCGAAGCCGCGGCTTCGGTCCCGCCAGCAGGCCGCAAAACCGAAAGTCGGCCGAGGCGGCTGAGACCGGCGTCAAAGTGATCAGCGAGGGGCGAGGAGAACCGTGACACTGATGAGGGCCCCGGGTTTGCAGTGTAAGAGGTCCGGATTACCCGGTATGAGGCTTGCTGATCAGGAGCTCCCTGTGAGTGAGTCAGTCCGGTCTCGCTGCTTGCCACGCCCCCTACCCATGTGTATCTAATGCTGATATGTATCCATGCTCCTTACTCATTTTAATATTGTGTGATTGAACTTGGTAACTTGGTATGCTTGGCTGACTGTACTGTATGATCAGAAGCAGTAACTAGATGTCTAAGAATCAGATTCAGATAAGTTTTAGTAATGATACTTAGTTCAACAGATAGAGAGGTCCTATAGGGGAGGACCAAGTCAATGTGAGCTTGAAACTCTGAACAAATAAATACCAAGTCAGGCAGAGTAAAAAGTACATTTAGATTAAAAAGTTACTATTAAAATACAAACCACACAGCTCTTCAAGGTAGAGTTTGAGAAGCTGCATAATATACCCTCCTGCTACTTTGCCTAAATGGTGAGCAAATAGAAATTTTTCTACCTAAAATGGCAGAAAACACACCATTTTGGAGATGGAAAGGACGGCTAGAGGGGAAATGGAGGAGGCCGTAGTTTTTTAATTACATTTTTTTCCTTGCTGTTTTTTTTTTTCCATTTGCTAACGATTTAGTCAAAGTAGCTCAAAAGTAAATGTCTTTATAATACATGATAGTGTAAAGTAATGTAATGGGAAATTTTGGCGCATGCCCGTTTTGAGTAAAAATTTTAGCTTTTTGAGACATTATGCTGTTTTCGCGTCTTTTCAGCTAGTAAGTCGGGACCAGCGGGAGAGCAGATCTCCTGCATGACATATTTAATTTACACCTGCGGATGTTATAGCTGACACCTATGCTAACTGGTGTAGATGTCAGTTTGTGCAGCACTGACAACCCAAGTTGCGCCATATTTATTCAGAGCTGTGGGCTTCTTGGAGTATGTTCACATTAAATTTTTTCTTTTCGTCAGAGGTATGCGTTGGGAGAAGTCTCTACGTATACCTCCAACGGAAGGCTGTATAGGCATAGAGTGGGATATATCACCTGAACTCCCCGGGCACAGCGTTACTTTAAGCACTAGGCTCGGAAAGCCCCTGACTTTAGCAACGCTCTGACTGGGGATTCTGCTCCTAGGGAAGCCCCTGACAACACTGTCCATAAATGGACACTGACGTTAGGAGCTTTAAGATGCCAAAATCCTAGGCCAGAACACTGGCATTGCACTGGCTGGGGATTCCACTCCTGGAGGGAGCCCCTGACGTCACTGTCCATATATGGATTCTGCTCCTGGAGGATCCCTTGATGTTACTGTCTGTACATAAACAGTGACATTAGGGGCTTTGTAATGTGAGAATTCCAAGTCAGAGCGTTGGCAGCGCTGTGGCCGGGAATTACGCTTGTAGAGAAAGCCTCTCACTTTACTGTGCATATATGGCTTTAAATATCCATATTTTTTTCTTTAAACTCTGGAGTCCCCGGCCAGAGCATCGCAAGCACTCACTGGCCAGGAAGTCCTGACTTGGGAAAGCCCTTGATGTCACTTTCACTATATGGACAGTGATGTTAGGAGTTTAAAAACCCAGGAATCCATGGCCAGAGCGTCGGCAATGCTCTGGTTAGTGATTACTCTCCTGGAAGGAGCCCCTGATGTCTGTCAATTGTTATGGTAGTAGTCGGATATGACCTTTAATAAATTTAAACCATTTTTTAAAGCTTTAAGAACAAGGTTTGACAATGATAAGTTCTACCCATGTGTATCTAATGCTGATATGTATCCATGCTCCTTACTCATTTTAATATTGTGTGATTGAACTTGGTAACTTGCTATGCTTGGCTGACTGTACTGTATGATCAGAAGTAGTAACTAGATGTTTAAGAATCAGATTCAGATAAGTTTTAGTAATCATACTTAGTTCAACAGATAGAGAGGTCCTACAGGGGAGGACCAAGTCAATGTGAGCTTGAAACTCTGAACAAATAAATACCAAGTCAGGCAGAGTAAAAAGTAAATTTAGATTAAAAAGTTACTATTAAAATACAAACCACAAAGCTCTTCAAGGTAGAGTTTGAGAAGCTGCATAATATACCCTCCTGCTAGTTTGCCTAAATGGTGAGCAAATATAATTTTTTCTACCTAAAATGGCAGAAAACACACCATTCTGGAGATGGAATGGACGGCTAGAGGGGAAATGGAGGAGGCCGTAGTTTTTTAATAAAAAATTTTTCCTTGGTGTTTTTTTTTTTCCATATGCTAACGATTTAGTCAAAGTAGCTCAAAAGTAAATGTCTTTATAATACATGATATTGTAAAGTAATGTAATGGGAAATTTTGGCGCATGCCCGTTTTGAGTAAAAATTTGAGCTTTTTGAGACTTTATGCTGTTTTCGCGTCTTTTCAGCTAGTAAGTCGGGGACCAGCGGGAGAGCAGATCTCCTGCATGACATATTTAATTTACACCTGCGGATATTATAGCTGACATCTATGCTAACTGGTGTAGATGTCAGTTTGTGCAGCACTGACAACCCAAGTTGCGCCATATTTATTCAGAGCTGTGGGCTTCTTGGAGTATGTTCACATTCAATTTTTTCTTTTCGTCAGAGGTATGCGTTGGGAGAAGTCTCTACGTATACCTCCAACGCAAGGCTGTATAGGCACAGAGTGGGATATATCACCTGAACTCCCCGGGCACAGCGTTACTTTAAGCACTAGGCTCGGAAAGCCCCTGACGTTAGCAACGCTCTGACTGGGGATTCTGCTCCTAGGGAAGCCCCTCACAACACTGTCCATAAATGGACACCTACTTTAGGAGCTTTAAGATGCCAAAATCCTAGGCCAGAACACTGGCATTGCACTGGCTGGGGATTCCACTCCTGGAGGGAGCCCCTGACGTCACTGTCCATATATGGATTCTGCTCCTGGAGGATCCCTTGATGTTACTGTCTGTACATAAACAGTGACATTAGGGGCTTTGTAATGTGAGAATTCCAAGTCGGAGCGTTGGCAGCGCTGTGGCCGGGAATTACGCTTGTAGAGAAAGCCTCTCACTTTACTGTGCATATATGGCTTTAAATATCCATATTTGGCTTTAAACTCTGGAGTCCCCGGCCAGAGCATCGCAAGCACTCACTGGCCGGGAACTCCTGACTTGGGAAAGCCCTTGATGTCACTTTCACTATATGGACAGTGATGTTAAGAGTTTAAAAACCCAGGAATCCATGGCCAGAGCGTCGGCAATGCTCTGGTTAGTGATTACTCTCCTGGAAGGAGCCCCTGATGTCTGTCAATTGTTATGGTAGTAGTCGGATATGACCTTTAATAAATTTAAACCATTTTTTAAAGCTTTAAGAACAAGGTTTGACAATGATAAGTTCTACCCATGTGTATCTAATGCTGATATGTATCCATGCTCCTTACTCATTTTAATATTGTGTGATTGAACTTGGTAACTTGGTTTGCTTGGCTGACTGTACTGTATGATCAGAAGTAGTAACTAGTTGTTCAAGAATCAGATTCAGATAAGTTTTAGAAATGATACTTAGTTCAACAGATAGAGAGGTCCTATAGTGGAGGACCAAGTCAATGTGAGCTTGAAACTCTGAACAAATAAATACCAAGTCAGGCAGAGTAAAAAGTAAATTTAGATTACAAAGTTACTATTAAAATACAAACCACACAGCTCTTCAAGGTAGAATTTGAGAAGCTGCATAATATACCCTCCTGCTACTTTGCCTAAATGGTGAGCAAATAGAAATTTTTCTACCTATAATGGCAGAAAACACACCATTTTGGAGATGGAAAGGACGGCTAGATGGGAAATGGAGGAGGCCGTAGTTTTTTAATTACATTTTTTTCCTTGGTGTTTTTTTTTCCCATTTGCTAACGATTTAGTCAAAGTAGCTCAAAAGTAAATGTCTTTATAATACATGATATTGTAAAGTAATGTAATGGGAAATTTTGGCGCATGCCCGTTTTGAGTAAAAATTTTAGCTTTTTGAGACATTATGCTGTTTTCGCGTCTTTTCAGCTAGTAAGTCGGGACCAGCGGGAGAGCAGATCTCCTGCATGACATATTTAATTTACACCTGCGGATATTATAGCTGACATCTATGCTAACTGGTGTAGATGTCAGTTTGTGCAGCACTGACAACCCAAGTTGCGCCATATTTATTCAGAGCTGTGGGCTTCTTGGAGTATGTTCACATTCAATTTTTTCTTTTCGTCAGAGGTATGCGTTGGGAGAAGTCTCTACGTATACCTCCAATGGAAGGCTGTATAGGCATAGAGTGGGATATATCACCTGAACTCCCCGGGCACAGCGTTACTTTAAGCACTAGGCTCGGAAAGCCCCTGACGTTAGCAACGCTCTGACTGGGGATTCTGCTCCTAGGGAAGCCCCTGACAACACTGTCCATAAATGGACACTGACTTTAGGAGCTTTAAGATGCCAAAATCCTAGGCCAGAACACTGGCATTGCACTGGCTGGGGATTCCACTCCTGGAGGGAGCCCCTGACGTCACTCTCCATATATGGAGTCTGCTCCTGGAGGATCCCTTGATGTTACTGTCTGTACATAGACAGTGACATTAGGGGCTTTGTAATGTGAGAATTCCAAGTCGGAGCGTTGGCAGCGCTGTGGCCGGGAATTACGCTTGTAGAGAAAGCCTCTCACTTTACTGTGCATATATGGCTTTAAATATCCATATTTGGCTTTAAACTCTGGAGTCCCCGGCCAGAACATCGCAAGCACTCACTGGCCGGGAACTCCTGACTTGGGGAAGCCCTTGATGTCACTTTCACTATATGGACAGTGATGTTAAGAGTTTAAAAACCCAGGAATCCATGGCCAGAGCGTCGGCAATGCTCTGGTTAGTGATTACTCTCCTGGAAGGAGCCCCTGATGTCTGTCAATTGTTATGGTAGTAGTCGGATATGACCTTTAATAAATTTAAACCATTTTTTAAAGCTTTAAGAACAAGGTTTGACAATGATAAGTTCTACCCATGTGTATCTAATGCTGATATGTATCCATGCTCCTTACTCATTTTAATATTGTGTGATTGAACTTGGTAACTTGGTATGCTTGGCTGACTGTACTGTATGATCAGAAGTAGTAACTAGATGTTCAAGAATCAGATTCAGATAAGTTTTAGAAATGATACTTAGTTCAACAGATAGAGAGGTCCTATAGTGGAGGACCAAGTCAATGTGAGCTTGAAACTCTGAACAAATAAATACCAAGTCAGGCAGAGTAAAAAGTAAATTTAGATTAAAAAGTTACTATTAAAATACAAACCACACAGCTCTTCAAGGTAGAGTTTGAGAAGCTGCATAATATACCCTCCTGCTACTTTGCCTAAATGGTGAGCAAATATAAATTTTTCTACCTAAAATGGCAGAAAACACACCATTTTGGAGATGGAAAGGACGGCTAGAGGGGAAATGGAGGAGGCCGTAGTTTTTTAATTAAATTTTTTTCCTTGGTGTTTTTTTTTTCCCATTTGCTAACGATTTAGTCAAAGTAGCTCAAAAGTAAATGTCTTTATAATACATGATATTGTAAAGTAATGTAATGGGAAATTTTGGCGCATGCCCGTTTTGAGTAAAAATTTTAGCTTTTTGAGACATTATGCTGTTTTCGCGTCTTTTCAGCTAGTAAGTCGGGACCAGCGGGAGAGCAGATCTCCTGCATGACATATTTAATTTACACCTGCGGATATTATAGCTGACTTCTATGCTAACTGGTGTAGATGTCAGTTTGTGCAGCACTGACAACCCAAGTTGCGCCATATTTATTCAGAGCTGTGGGCTTCTTGGAGTATGTTCACATTCAATTTTTTATTTTCGTCAGAGGTATGCGTTGGGAGAAGTCTCTACGTATACCTCCAACGGAAGGCTGTATAGGCATAGAGTGGGATATATCACCTGAACTCCCCGGGCACAGCGTTACTTTAAGCACTAGGCTCTGAAAGCCCCTGACGTTAGCAACGCTCTGACTGGGGATTCTGCTCCTAGGGAAGCCCCTGACAACACTGTCCATAAATGGACACTGACTTTAGGAGCTTTAAGATGCCAAAATACTAGGCCAGAACACTGGCATTGCACTGGCTGGGTGTTCCACTCCTGGAGGGAGCCCCTGATGTCACTGTCCATATATGGATTCTGCTCCTGGAGGATCCCTTGATGTTACTGTCTGTACATAGACAGTGACATTAGGGGCTTTGTAATGTGAGAATTCCAAGTCGGAGCGTTGGCAGCGCTGTGGCCGGGAATTACGCTTGTAGAGAAAGCCTCTCACTTTACTGTGCATATATGGCTTTAAATATCCATATTTGGCTTAAAACTCTGGAGTCCCCTGCCAGAGCATCACAAGCACTCACTGGCCGGGAACTCCTGACTTGGGAAAGCCCTTGATGTCACTTTCACTATATGGACAGTGATGTTAGGAGTTTAAAAACCCAGGAATCCATGGCCAGAGCGTCGGCAATGCTCTGGTTAGTGATTACTCTCCTGGAAGGAGCCCCTGATGTCTGTCAATTGTTATGGTAGTAGTCGGATATGATCTTTAATAAATTGAAACCATTTTTTTAAGCTTTAAGAACAAGGTTTGACAATGATAAGTTCTACCCATGTGTATCTAATGCTGATATGTATCCATGCTCCTTACTCATTTTAATATTGTGTGATTGAACTTGGTATGCTTGGCTGACTGTACTGTATGATCAGAAGTAGTAACTAGATGTTTAAGAATCAGATTCAGATAAGTTTTAGTAATGATACTTAGTTCAACAGATAGAGAGGTCCTATAGGGGAGGACCAAGTCAATGTGAGCTTGAAACTCTGAACAAATAAATACCAAGTCAGGCAGAGTAAAAAGTAAATTTAGATTAAAAAGTTACTATTAAAATACAAACCATACAGCTCTTCAAGGTAGAGTTTGAGAAGCTGCATAATATACCCTCCTGCTACTTTGCCTAAATGGTGAGCAAATAGAAATTTTTCTACCTAAAATGGCAGAAAACACACCATTTTGGAGATGGAAAGGACGGCTAGAGGGGAAATGGAGGAGGCCGTAGTTTTTTAATAAATTTTTTTTCCTTGGTGTTTTTTTTTTCTATTTGCTGACAATTTAGTCAAAGTAGCTCAAAAGTAAATGTCTTTCTAATACATGATATTGTAAAGTAATGTAATGGGAAATTTTGGCGCATGCCCGTTTTGAGTAAAAATTTTAGCTTTTTGAGACATTATGCTGTTTTCGCGTCTTTTCAACTAGTAAGTCGGGACCAGCGGGTGAGCAGATCTCCTGCATGACATATTTAATTTACACCTGCGGATATTATAGCTGACATCTATGCTAACTGGTGTAGATGTCAGTTTGTGCAGCACTGACAACCCAAGTTGCGCCATATTTATTCAGAGCTGTGGGCTTCTTGGAGTATGTTCACATTCAATTTTTTCTTTTCGTCAGAGGTATGCGTCGGGAGAAGTCTCTACGTATACCTCCAACGGAAGGCTGTATAGGCATAGAGTGGGATATATCACTTGAACTCCTCGGGCACAGCGTTACTTTAAGCACTAGGCTCGGAAAGCCCCTGACGTTAGCAACGCTCTGACTGGGGATTCTGCTCCTAGGGAAGCCCCTGCCAACACTGTCCATAAATGGACACTGACATTAGGAGCTTTAAGATGCCAAAATCCTAGGCCAGAACACTGGCATTGCACTGGCTGGGGATTCCACTCCTGGAGGGAGCCCCTGACGTCACTGTCCATATATGGATTGTGCTCCTGGAGGATCCCTTGATGTTACTGTCTGTACATAGACAGTGACTTTAGGGGCTTTGTAATGTGAGAATTCCAAGTCGGAGCGTTGGCAGCGCTGTGGCCGGGAATTACGCTTGTAGAGAAAGCCTCTCACTTTACTGTGCATATATGGCTTTAAATATCCATATTTGGCTTTAAACTCTGAAGTCCCCGGACAGAGCATCGCAAGCATTCACTGGCCGGGAACTCATGACTTGGGAAAGCCCTTGATGTCACTTTCACTATATGGACAGTGATGTTAGGAGTTTAAAAACCCAGGAATCCATGGCCAGAGCGTCGGCAATGCTCTGGTTAGTGATTACTCTCCTGGAATGAGCCCCTGATGTCTCTCAATTGTTATGGTAGTAGTCGGATATGATCTTTAATAAATTGAAACCATTTTTTTAAGCTTTAAGAACAAGGTTTGACAATGATAAGTTCTACCCATGTGTATCTAATGCTGATATGTATCCATGCTCCTTACTCATTTTAATATTGTGTGATTGAACTTGGTAACTTGGTATGCTTGGCTGACTGTACTGTATGATCAGAAGTAGTAACTAGATGTTTAAGAATCAGATTCAGATAAGTTTTAGTAATGATACTTAGTTCAACAGATAGAGAGGTCCTATAGGGGAGGACCAAGTCAATGTGAGCTTGAAACTCTGAACAAATAAATACCAAGTCAAGCAGAGTAAAAAGTAAATTTAGATTAAAAAGTTACTATTAAAATACAAACCACACAGCTCTTTCAAGGTAGAGTTTGAGAAGCTGCATAATATACCCTCCTGCTAGTTTGCCTAAATGGTGAGCAAATAGAATTTTTTCTACCTAAAATGGCAGAAAACACACCATTTTGGAGATGGAAAGGACGGCTAGAGGGGAAATGGAGGAGGCCGTAGTTTTTTAATTACATTTTTTTCCTTGGTGTTTTTTTTTTTCCATTTGCTAACAATTTAGTCAAAGTAGCTCAAAAGTAAATGTCTTTATAATACATGATATTGTAAAGTAATGTAATGGGAAATTTTGGCGCATGCCCGTTTTGAGTAAAAATTTTAGCTTTTTGAGACATTATGCTGTTTTCGCGTCTTTTCAACTAGTAAGTCGGGACCAGCGGGAGAGCAGATCTCCTGCATGACATATTTAATTTACACCTGCGGATATTATAGCTGACATCTATGCTAACTGGTGTAGATGTCAGTTTGTGCAGCACTGACAACCCAAGTTGCGCCATATTTATTCAGAGCTGTGGGCTTCTTGGAGTATGTTCACATTCTATTTTTTCTTTTCGTCAGAGGTATGCGTTGGGAGAAGTCTCTACGTATACCTCCAACGGAAGGCTGTATAGGCATAGAGTGGGATATATCACCTGAACTCCCCGGGCACAGCGTTACTTTAAGCACTAGGCTCGGAAAGCCCCGGACGTTAGCAACGCTCTGACTGGGGATTCTGCTCCTAGGGAAGCCCCTGACAACACTGTCCATAAATGGACACTGACGTTAGGAGCTTTAAGATGTCAAAGTCCTAGGCCAGAACACTGGCATTGCACTGGGTGGGGATTCCACTCCTGGAGGGAGCCCCTGACGTCACTGTCCATATATGGATTCTGCTCCTGGAGGATCCCTTGATGTTACTGTCTGTACATAGACAGTGACATTAGGGGCTTTGTAATGTGAGAATTCCAAGTCAGAGCGTTGGCAGCGATGTGGCCGGGAATTACGCTTGTAGAGAAAGCCTCTCACTTTACTGTGCATATATGGCTTTAAATATCCATATTTGGCTTTAAACTCTGGAGTCCCCGGCCAGAGCATCGCAAGCACTCACTGGCCGGGAACTCCTGACTTGGGAAAGCCCTTGATGTCACTTTCACTATATGGACAGTGATGTTAGGAGTTTAAAAACCCAGGAATCCATGGCCAGAGCGTCGGCAATGCTCTGGTTAGTGATTACTCTCCTGGAAGGAGCCCCTGATGTCTGTCAATTGTTATGGTAGTAGTCGGATATGATCTTTAATAAATTTAAACCATTTTTTTAAGCTTTAAGAACAAGGTTTGACTATAATAAGTTCTACCCATGTGTATCTAATGCTGATATGTATCCATGCTCCTTACTCATTTTAATATTGTGTGATTGAACTTGGTAACTTGGTATGCTTGGCTGACTGTACTGTATGATCAGAAGTAGTAACTAGATGTTTAAGAATCAGATTCAGATAAGTTTTAGTAATGATACTTAGTTCAACAGATAGAGAGGTCCTATAGGGGAGGACCAAGTCAATGTGAGCTTGAAACTCTGAACAAATAAATACCAAGTCAGGCAGAGTAAAAAGTAAATTTAGATTAAAAAGTTACTATTAAAATACAAACCACACAGCTCTTCAAGGTAGAGTTTGAGAAGCTGCATAATATACCCTCCTGCTACTTTGCCTAAATGGTGAGCAAATAGAAATTTTTCTACCTAAATTGGCAGAAAACACACCATTTTGGAGATGGAAAGGACGGCTAGAGGGGAAATGGAGGAGGCCGTAGTTTTTTAATTACATTTTTTTCCTTGGTGTTTTTTTTTTTTCCATTTGCTAACGATTTAGTCAAAGTAGCTCAAAAGTAAATGTCTTTATAATACATGATATTGTAAAGTAATGTAATGGGAAATTTTGGCGCATGCCCGTTTTGAGTAAAAATTTTAGCTTTTTGAGACATTATGCTGTTTTCGCGTCTTTTCAGCTAGTAAGTCGGGACCAGCGGGAGAGCAGATCTCCTGCATGACATATTTAATTTACACCTGCGGATATTATAGCTGACATCTATGCTAACTGGTGTAGATGTCAGTTTGTGCAGCACTGACAACCCAAGTTGCGCCATATTTATTCAAAGCTGTGGGCTTCTTGGAGTATGTTCACATTCAATTTTTTCTTTTCGTCAGAGGTATGCGTTGGGAGAAGTCTCTACGTATACCTCCAAGGGAAGGCTGTATAGGCATAGAGTGGGATATATCACCTGACCTCCCCGGGCACAGCGTTACTTTAAGCACTAGGCTCGGAAAGCCCCGGACGTTAGCAACGCTCTGACTGGGGATTCTGGTCCTAGGGAAGCCCCTGACAACACTGTCCATAAATGGACACTGACGTTAGGAGCTTTAAGATGCCAAAATCCTAGGCCAGAACGCTGGCATTGCACTGGCTGGGGATTCCACTCCTGGAGGGAGCCCCTGACGTCACTGTCCATATATGGATTCTGCTCCTGGAGGATCCCTTGATGTTACTGTCTGTACATAAACAGTGACATTAGGGGCTTTGTAATGTGAGAATTCCAAGTCGGAGTGTTGGCAGCGCTGTGGCCGGGAATTACGCTTGTAGAGAAAACCTCTCACTTTACTGTGCATATATGGCTTTAAATATCCATATTTGGCTTTAAACTCTGGAGTCCCCGGCCAGAGCATCGCAAGCACTCACTGGCCGGGAACTCCTGACTTGGGAAAGCCCTTGATGTCACTTTCACTATATGGACAGTGATGTTAGGAGTTTAAAAACCCAGGAATCCATGGCCAGAGTGTCGGCAATGCTCTGGTTAGTGATTACTCTCCTGGAAGGAGCCCCTGATGTCTGTCAATTGTTATGGTAGTAGTCGGATATGATCTTTAATAAATTGAAACCATTTTTTTAAGCTTTAAGAACAAGGTTTGACAATGATAAGTTCTACCCATGTGTATCTAATGCTGATATGTATCCATGCTCCTTACTCATTTTAATATTGTGTGATTGAACTTGGTAACTTGGTATGCTTGGCTGACTGTACTGTATGATCAGAAGTAGTAACTAGATGTTTAAGAATCAGATTCAGATAAGTTTTAGTAATGATACTTAGTTCTACAGATAGAGAGGTCCTATAGGGGAGGACCAAGTCAATGTGAGCTTGAAACTCTGAACAAATAAATACCAAGTCAGGCAGAGTAAAAAGTACATTTAGATTAAAAATTTACTATTAAAATACAAATCATACAGCTCTTCAAGGTAGAGTTTGAGAAGCTGCATAATATACCCTCCTGCTACTTTGCCTAAATAGTGAGCAAATAGAAATTTTTCTACCTAAAATGGCAGAAAACACACCATTTTGGAGATGGAAAGGACGGCTAGAGGGGAAATGGAGGAGGCCGTAGTTTTTTAATTACATTTTTTTCCTTGGTGTTTTTTTGTTTCCATTTGCTAACGATTTAGTCAAAGTAGCTCAAAAGTAAATGTCTTTATAATACATGATATTGTAAAGTAATGTAATGGGTAATTTTGGCGCATGCCCGTTTTGAGTAAAAATTTTAGCTTTTTGAGACTTTATGCTGTTTTCGCGTCTTTTCAACTAGTAAGTCGGGACCAGCGGGAGAGCAGATCTCCTGTATGACATATTTAATTTACACCTGCGGATATTATAGCTGACATCTATGCTAACTGGTGTAGATGTCAGTTTGTGCAGCACTGACAACCCAAGTTGCGCCATATTTATTCAGAGCTGTGGGCTTCTTGGAGTATGTTCACATTCAATTTTTTATTTTCGTCAGAGGTATGCGTCGGGAGAAGTCTCTACGTATACCTCCAACGGAAGGCTGTATAGGCATAGAGTGGGATATATCACCTGAACTCCCCGGGCACAGCGTTACTTTAAGCACTAGGCTCGGAAAGCCCCTGACGTTAGCAACGCTCTGACTGGGGATTCTGCTCCTAGGGAAGCCCCTGACAACACTGTCCATAAATGGACACTGACGTTAGGAGCTTTAAGATGCCAAAATCCTAGGCCAGAACACTGGCATTGCACTGGCTGGGGATTCCACTCCTGGAGGGAGCCCCTGACGTCACTGTCCATATATGGATTCTGCTCCTGGAGGATCCCTTGATTAGGGGCTTTGTAATGTGAGAATTCCAAGTCGGAGCGTTGGCAGCGCTGTGGCCGGGAATTACGCTTGTAGAGAAAGCCTCTCACTTTACTGTGCATATATGGCTTTAAATATCCATATTTGGCTTTAAACTCTGGAGTCCCCGGCCAGAGCATCGCAAGCACTCACTGGCCGGGAACTCCTGACTTGGGAAAGCCCTTGATGTCACTTTCACTATATGGACAGTGATGTTAGGAGTTTAAAAACCCAGGAATCCATGGCCAGAGCGTCAGCAATGCTCTGGTTAGTGATTACTCTCCTGGAAGGAGCCCCTGATGTCTGTCAATTGTTATGGTAGTAGTCGGATATGATCTTTAATAAATTTAAACCATTTTTTAAGCTTTAAGAACAAGGTTTGACAATGATAAGTTCTACCCATGTGTATCTTTTCTTTTCAATTTTCTTTTTATTGTTTTAAACAAAAGTGAATCATACAACTGAATAGCAAAAGGTTGATTTAACAGCATATGAAGGTACAATCAAGCAAATGATAAGTGTCAATTTATACAGTGTAACATTGCATACGCAGCTATGCCGTAACATTCAGGTTAACCCCTTAAGGACGCAGCCTAGTTTGGGCCTTAAGGCTCAGAGCCCATTTTTCAAATCTGACATATTTCACTTTATGTGGTAATAACGTCGGAATGCTTAAACCTATCCAAGCGATTCTGAGATTGTTTTCTCGTGACACTTTGGGCTTCATGTTCGTGGTAAAATTTGGTCGATATATTCAGTCTTTATTTGTGAAAAATTGCAAAATTTAGAGAAAATTTACAAAAAATAGCATTTTTCAGAATTTAAATGCATCTGCTTGAAAAACAGACGGTTATACCACCCAAAATAGTTACTAGTTCACATTTCCCATATGTCTACTTTTGATTGGCATCGTTTTTTGAACATTCTTTTATTTTTCTTGGACGTTACAAGGTTTAGAACATAAACAGCAATTTCTCATATTCTTAAGAAAATTTCAAAAGCCTTTTTTTGAAGGTGCCAGTTCAGTTCTGAAGTGGATTTGAGGGGACTATGTGTTAGAAACCCCCATAAAACACCCCATTTTAAAAACTAGACCCCTCAAAGTATTCAAAACAGCATATAGAAAGTTTTTTAACCCTTCAGGCATTTCACAGGAATTAAAGCAAAGTGGAAATTAAATTTGCAAATTTCATTTTTTCTGCTGAATTTCAATTTTATTCAATTTTTTTTTAGTAACAGAGAAGGTTTTACCAGAGAAACACTACTAAATATGTATTGTCCAGATTCTGCAGTTTTTAGAAATGTCCCACATGTGGCCCTACTGCGCTCGTGGACTAAAACACAAGCCCTAGAAGCAAAGAAGCACCTAGTGCATTTTGAGGCCTCTTTTTTATTAGAATATATTTTAGGCAGCATGCCAGGTTTGAAGAGGCGTTGAGGTATCAAAACAATGGAAACCCACCAGAAGTGACCCCATTTTGGAAATTACACCCCTCAAGGAATTCATTTATGGTTTTTGTTATCATTTTGACCGCACAGTTTTTTCACAGCACCTATTTGAATTGGGCTGTGAAATGAAAAAAATTATATTTTTTCCAATAAAATGTCATTTTTGATCAAATTTTCTTATTTTCACAGGGAACAACATACCCCATTTTGTTGCCCAATTTGTCCTTAGTGCGGCAATACCCCATTTGTGGTGATAAACTGCCGTTTGGGCCCATGGGAGGGCTCAGAAGGAAAGGAGCGCTATGTGTTTGTTGGAGTCCAGATTTTGCTGGATTGGTTTTCGGGTGCCATGTCGCATTTGCAGAGCCCCAGAGGTATCAAAGCAATGGAAACCCACCAGAAGTGACCCCATTTTGGAAACTACACCCCTCAAGGAATTCATTTATGGTTTTTGTTATCATTTTGACCGCACAGGTTTTTCACAGCACCTATTTGAATTGGGCTGTGAAATGAAAAAAATTATATTTTTTCCAATAAGATGTCATTTTTGATCAAAATTTCTTATTTTCACAGGGAACAACATACCCCATTTTGTTGCCCAATTTGTCCTTAGTGCGGCAATACCCCATTTGTGGTGATAAACTGCCGTTTGGGCCCATGGGAGGGCTCAGACGGAAAGGAGCGCTATGTGTTTGTTGGAGTCCAGATTTTGCTGGATTGGTTTTCGGGTGCCATGTTGCATTTGCAGAGCCCCAGAGGTATCAAAGCAATGGAAACCCACCAGAAGTGACCCCATTTTGGAAACTACACCCCTCAAGGAATTCATTTATGGTTTTTGTTATCATTTTGACCGCACAGTTTTTTCACAGCACCTATTTGAATTGGGCTGTGAAATGAAAAAAATGATATTTTTTCCAATAAGATGTCATTTCTGATCAAAATTTCTTATTTTCACAAGGAACAACATACCCCATTTTGTTGCCCAATTTGTCCTTAGTGCGGCAATACCCCATTTGTGGTGATAAACTGCCCTTTGGGCCCATGGGAGGGCTCAGAAGGAAAGGACCACCATTTGGCCTACTGGAGCTTTTCTGGTGCTAAGTCATGTGTGCAGAAGCCCCTGAGGTACCAGTACAGTTGAAACCCCCGAGAAGTGACCCCATTTTAAAAACTACACCCCTTAAGACATTCATCTAGAGGTGTAGTGAGCATTTTGACCCCACAGGTACTGTGTAAAAGATAATGCGCAGCAGATGGTGCAGTGTGAGATTTGCAATTTTATATATGTATATGCCATTTCAGTGTCCAATATAGTGTGCCCAGCATGCGCCACCGGAGATATACACCCCTTAAATTGTAATGTGGGTTCTCCTGGGTACGACAATACCCTACATGTGGCTGTTATCAGCTGCCTGGGCATACGGCAGGGCTCAGAAGGGAAAGATGAGGGGGGTAAGCTGTGCGGAGTGCATCAGGGTAAATTGAAAATCAAGGGATGTATGATACATTTTAAAACAATCTTTTATACAGAGCCCTGGTTTTTCGGGACACGTGTCACATTGGTATATTGTGTTCTTCCTTATCCCCCTCTTATAGCAGACTCTGCACCTCTTTTGACTCTTTCCCTTTCCACCGGTTTGGGGACCTTCTCCTGGAAAGTGTTGCCCTGGTACGATGCGCCCCCCCTTCCTGGTCCCTAAAGATTAGATCTTGAAATTCCAGGAAAGTTCCCCTCTGGCCTGCACATCGACGTAGCACATACGCATTGTACAAAGCCATCTGTATGATGTGCCCGGCCAGCTTCTTATACCTCACCGCATGGCGCTGTAGGGCTTCAGGACTTGATTTGACAAGTCCATCCCTCCCATGTACCTATTGTAGTCCAGGATGCAGTCTGGTTTGGGGGTGGCCTTTCCTTCATATATCCTAAACCTGTAGGTATACCCTGATGCACTCTCGCAGCTTATACATCTTCACGCCATACCTTGCCCTCTTACCTGGCAGGTACTGGCGGAATTGAACCCTCCCTTTAAAATGTACCAGGGACTCATCAATAGAAAAACACTTCTCGGGGGTGTATGCTGGGGAAAACCGGGCACTGGAACGGTCTAATAGGGGTCTCCGTTTATACAAACGGTCAAAACTGGGGTCATTTCGGAGTGGGCACGGCTCATTATCAGTATAATGTAAGAAGCGAAGTATTGCCTCATTTATTTATTTTTTTAGGTTCCAGTTCATTTCTGAAGTTGCTTTGAGGGGCCCATATATTAGAAACCCCTATCAAACACCCCATTTTAGAAACTAGACCCCTCAAAGTATTCACAACAGCATTTAGAAAGTTTATGAACCCTTTAGGTGTTTCACAGAAATTTAGAGCAAAGTAGAGGTGAAATTTACTCTTTTTATACCATTTTTTTTATAACACAAAAGGATTTATCAGAGAAACGCAACTCAATACTTATTGCCCAGATTCTGCAGTTTAGAGAAATATCCCACATGTGGCCCTCGGGCGGTAATGGACTGAAGCACCGGCCTCCGAAGCAAAGGAGCACCTAGTGGATTTTGAGCCCTCTTTTTTATTAGGCACCATGTCCGGTTTGAAGAGGTCTTGTGGTGCCAAAACATTGGAAACCCCCCAAAAGTGACCCCAATTTGGAAACTAGACCCCTTGAGGAATCCATTGTAGTTTTCATGGGGTGCATACGGCTTTTTGATCAGTTTTTATTCTATTTTTAGGTGGCGTGGTGACTAATAAACAGCAATTCTACTATTGTTTTTGTATACTTTTTTTTTTACAGCGTTCACCGTGCGCTATAAATGATATATTAACTTTATTCTGCGGGGCGATACGATCACGGCGATACCAGATGTTTATAGTTTTTTTTTATGTCTTATGGCGTTTGCACAATAAAATACGTTTTGTAAACAATCATTCACTTTTTGTGTTACCTTATTCTAAGAGCCATAACGTTTTTATTTTTCAATCAATAAAGCCGTGCGAGGACTTATTTTTTGCGTAACGAACTGTATTTTCCATCAGTACCATTTTTAGGTACATGCGACTTTTTGATCTCTTTTTATTCCATTTTTTGGGAGGTGAAGTGACCAAACAATTGTGATTGTGGTACGGTTTATTAATATTTTTTTTTACGGCGTACACCGTGCGGGATAAATAACAAAATAATTTTGTAGTTCAGGCCGTTACGGACGCGGCGATACCAATTATGTATAGTTTATTTGTTTGTTTATATATTTTTATTAATAATAAAGGCCTGATAAGGGAAAAAGTGGGACTTTTACTTTTATTACTTTTCAAACTTTTATTTTCTTATTTTTACACATCTTTTTTTAACTTTTTTTTAACTTTATTACTTTGTCCCACTAGGGGACATGAGGGCAGGAGGCCCTGATCGCTATTCTAATACACTACACTACATGCGTAGTGCAGTGTATTAGAACTGTCAGCTACTCACTGACAGCAAGCATAGTGGGTCCTGACGTTGTCAGGACCCACTAGGCTTCCGTCTATGGCATAGCCGGACGCCATTGTTTGGTGTCCGGTTGCCATAGTCACCATCGCCGGCCGCTATCGCGTAGCAGGCCGGCGATGGCAGCTTAACCCCTAAAAAGCCGCGATCTCTATAGAACGCGGCTTTTAAGGGGTTAATCAGCGGGGACACAGCGATCGGTCCCCGCTGTAGGAGCTGTGACAGCTGCTGAACAAGACAGCAGCGTCACAGCTCCTGTATGTGTCGGGAGGACGGCCGAAACGGCCGTTACTCCCGAGACGTACTATTACGGCATGGAGCGCGAACGATACAGCTGCCATGACGTAATAGTACGTCAAGGAGCGGGAAGGGGTTAAGATACAAATTTGGAACAATACATTATAAGAGTATAATAATAGTACTCGGTTGTAAAGGGGCCAAATGGGGGGAGGGTAGGGGGAAAAATGAACGAGAGGGAGTAGGAGGGGAAGGGGTTAAGAGAGATTTACAAGATAATTTTTTCTAAGACAAGAAATATTGGTTACAGTTATACAACTTAGTCGCAAACTAACAAATCCAACAAGGTGACCCATCGGATCTGGCTATTGTGTATTCAAGGCTACGTCCAAGAACTGATCTGAGGAGCGGAATATTGTCCAGGGTCTCCAGATCTCTATAAATTTAGTATATGAGCGGTTAGAGAGTGCTGCTATTTCTTCTATATAGTAAATTTGCCCTACCTTGGTTATCCATTGAGAGAGCGTGGGGACTTGCATCGATCTCCAGTTTGGGGGGATGAGAAGTTTGGCCCCCGATAAGAGGTGTTTAACGAGAGTGTTTGTGGATTTACTTATTTTTGCCAATGGAAGGTTAAGAAAGATGGTAGCTGGGGGTATTTGGATTGAGATGTCACAGATTCTTGCTATAAGATCTAATACAGGTATCCAATAACGTTGGATCTTAGCGCATGACCACCAGATATGGATATAAGATCCGGTTTCCCCCAAACATCTCCAACATGTGTCTGGGATGGAAGGGTACCAGAGATGTGTTTTATCCGGTGTGGTATACCATCGTGACACTAACTTATAAGAGTTTTCTTGTGTTTTAATACACTGGGAGGGACCATGGGAATTCCTGTAAAGGATATTTGTATCTTTTTTATTTAAGGTAATGGAGAGATCCTTTTCCCAGAGTGCGATATATGATCTTTTGAAAGGGACGTTCCTATTAATTAACAATTTATAAATCTGAGAAACACATTTCCGTGCGTTTTTTACTTGTCCGAGGAAGGATTCAAAGATAGTCAAGGGTCTTTCCAAGGAACCTGCTGTGAGGTATGGTAGGTTTGCTTGTTTTAGGGACATATAGTGCATTAAATGGAGATTCGGAAGGTTTGGATTTTCGGTCCAAGTCTGTAAGGATATGATCGTCCCACATCAGCTAGTATGGAGTCTAGAGTATCAGTCAATCTGACCGAAGGGTTACTAGTGTGACTTCCCAAACCCTCTTGGTATAAATCCACCAAGTCTGAGATACGTGTCAGTGGGGATGGTGTGGGAACCAGTAGGTCCCTAAAGAGAGAGAGTGATTTTATTGTTAACTTGGTCAGAGCATTTTTAAATGAAATGTTTGTTATGCTGTCTGGGTGTGCAAGTAGCAATGCTCTGAGAGGAACAGGGGCTAGGAGTTCCTCAATTGAGACCCATAATTTATTCTCCGGTTTCCGAAACCAGTCTACAGTACTGGATATTGAAGCCGTGTGGTAATAGTTCTTAAAATCAGGAGCCCCAATTCCTCCCAGGGATTTAGGCAGTGAAAGCGTCTCTGCACTAATTTTGGGGTGCCTGCCATTCCAAATATATTGAAATATCATTGAGCGAAGTTTCGTGAAGTAAGATTGTGGAATGTGAATAGGTAACATTTGGAATAGGTAGTTAAATTTGGGGAGGATTAACCCTTTAATCAAGTTTTTCCTGCCCATCCAGGAAATAAAGGGAGCTAACCAGGATTCTATAATGACTTTAGTGCCACCCAAGAGAGGGAGATAGTTTAAGGCGAAGTGGTCAGGCCAATGTTTACACAATTTGACTCCCAAGTACGTAATGCATTTTGGAGGCCACTTAATTGGATATCGGGATTCTAGTAATCGTGTCGTAGAGTTAGAAACATTGATCCCTAAGGCTTCGGATTTTTCTGCGTTGATTTTGAAATTGGACAGAGCACTAAATTTAGAAAAAAAATTCGAGGACTGCCGGTATTTCTGAAATCGGGTCAGACATGATTATGAGTAAATCATCTGCAAATACTGCTGTCTTGTGATGTGTTGATTGAGTTGTGATACCTTTTATATCTGGGTGTTGTCTGATAGTTTGGATTAATGACTCCATCACAAGGACAAACAGAAGTGGTGATAGCGGGCAGCCTTGTCTAGTTCCATTTAGGATTTGAAAGCTAGATGAGAGGGTTCCGTTAATACGGAGTTTAGCTGTTGGGGTGATATACATTTGTAGTATAGCTTGGGTGAAAATTTTAGGAATTCCAAATCGGTCTAAGGTTTCTTCCATAAAGGTCCAGTCTACCCTGTCGAAGGCCTTCTCTGCATCAGTGCTCAGGAATGTCATAGATCTGTTCTTCTCCTTAGCTAACTGTAGTAAATGCAATAGTCGTAGAGAGTTATCTTTCCCTTCCCTGCCCGAAACGAATCCCACTTGTTCCGGAGCAATCAAGTCCGGTAGTATCGGACTTAATCGATTGGCTAAGAGTTTTGCGAATATTTTTAGGTCAGTATTTAAAAGTGAGATAGGTTTGTAGTTACTACATAAGTCAGGGTCCTTACCGTCTTTGTGAATAAGGGTAATATGCGCTTCTAGAGTCTGTCTAGGAAAGCTAGAACCTTGTAGTATAGAGTTACACAAACCAAGGAGATGAGGTAGTAGTTCTTTCTGAAATACTTTATAGTAATGTATGGGAAGTCCGTCTGGTCCTGGACTTTTTCCCGAAGGGCACTTCGACAGGATAGACTGGACCTCAGACTCCGTGACCGAATTCTGCAGAGTGGCTTGTTGTGTAGGGGAAAGTTGGGGCAAAGTTAGGGACGCAAGAAATGAGTTAATGATTTGTTTCCTACTGCTCCGCTCTCCATCAGTCTCTTGAGATCGAATTTGATAGAGGGAGGAGTAATAATTTACAAAAGCCTCTGAAATCAGATCAGTGTCGCTAGTTTTCAAACCATTAGGCAATTTCAGGGAGTGAATATAAGACCTGGATTTCCTCTTCTTTATCAACAAAATCATGAGTTTGGAGACTTTATCTCCGTGTATGAATATTTGATTTTTCCAATTAGAATAGAATTTGGCAGACTGCTTATTGAGTAAATCTTTTAGGGCCTGTCTTTTGACCGTGAGCGAGGCGAGGACATCTAGTGTTTGTACATTTTTGTGTTGCCTCTCCAGCTGAGAGATTTCCTCATATAACGCCGAAAGTTTCCGTCTTCTACTGCTATTTTGATACGAGCCAATAGAAATGAATTCACCTCTAATCACTGCCTTGTGGGCCTCCCAGATCACCGGCATAGGACATTGCTCTATAGTATTGATTTGGAAATAAGATAGTATAGCCGAGGCAACACGTTTCTTATTTGTTTCTGAGTTGAGTAAACTTTCGTTCAGGGACCATGCCTTTTGTCCAGCCGGTCTGTGTGTTAGCGAGGCTCGGAGCAGTAGGGGAGAGTGATCGGAGTGTATAGCGGTCAGAATTCGTACTTCCACAATGTTAGGCAATAACGAAAGAGGAAGAAAGAGGTAGTCTAGTCTCTGATACGAATTGTGCGGAGATGAGAAGTGCGTATAATCAATCGCATTTGGGTGCATATATCGCCAGGTATCGATTAAGGGGAAGGATTGCAGTGATTTTTTAATTCGCGAAAGGGCTCTGCGTGAAAGCGAGGATTTCTTTGTAGAAGAATCGAGGTCCGGCTCCAGAGCCACGTTTAAGTCTCCCTCCGCCAGACATATACGTTCCATAAAGGGCCTAACTGTGTCAAGTGCGGATGGGATCCATGACGCCTGATTGATATTAGTTACATATAGATTACCCAACGTAACTAAGGATCCCGCTAAGGGACCCTTTATGAATATATATCTGCCTTCGCTGTCAGAGAGTGAATCTTGTAAGACAAAGGGTACATGTTTAGCAAGGGCTATTGCAACTCCACATGAATTTTTGAACGGGGAATGCGAGTGAAACCATGTATTGTAATATGATTTATGAAAAGATGGCAATTTTTGGGCTCGTAGATTGGTTTCCTGAAACAATATAATGTCTGCTTTTGTGTTTTTAAGATATTGAAGGATTTGTGATCGTTTGACCGGAGAGTTTAGGCCTCTGACGTTATAAGAAACTATTGACCATGTTGTATGTGAGTCAGTCATAGTGACGTTGCAAATTGGATCCATAAAGAGCGGGGTCTCTCTCGGGGATGTGTCCTAGAAAATGGGACAGGGGAATAAGTAACATAGCTATAACTAGGGTATCTTGTAACAGTACTGTAAATGCATCATCAGTGAATCGTGTCACCATGAACAGATGATGCAAGTGAACAATTGTCATTTGACGTAGAAGAGCAATAGAGAAAATGTTAGGTGAATGTTAACAGAATGGTGGTATTTAATCAGGTATAGGCACTTGGGTGAACAGAATGAACTGAGTGTACCTAGGGCTTTTTGAGGCTCTCGAATTGGTCGAAGTAGATATATCTTATATATGAGGTGAGTAATCTTCTGACTGTGGATATAAATCCCCCTACATATATAAACCCTAATAGAAGAAACAAAATGTAACTTAGTCGACATCAATATTGCGTAAGCAAAGCAGGTATGAGTTGCATCGAGTAGACGTCTCTATATAGTATCACATATATGTATTCCAGAAAACCGGTAATAAATGCAAAAAAACAAAAGAAAAACACAGATTTGGCTAAATCTCAGATTCAATTAAGACTAGCTATGCAAAATAACCACATAAAAAACTAGTCTCCGTTCACACTCGGTACAGTCCTTTGAAAGGATACATCTGGGTGTAATCCGTTGATTGGAGCATAAGACAATAAATACTTTATATTCAAGAAGGGTCCGACAATGAAGGGGACCTTGGAGCTTTGTGGGATCGCCGTCTTGCCCTTTGACCTTCGGGTGCCTGAACTGTTTCCCATTGAGGTAGTTGAGGGATATGTTGAAGACGAGCAGCGTCATGCACCATTTCTAGGTCGGGATAAGCCTCCAGAGATATGTCAAGTTCAGAGCAGATATTTCTGATGTCTGACGAGGATCTAGCTGTGAATCTCTTTCCATTAACAGAGAAGGAGAGACCAAACGGGAAGAGCCAACGAAATGGGATCTGCCTCTGTCTCAATGTAGACGTAAAGGGTTTCAGGAGCCTACGTTTGTATAAAGTGGTGGAAGCCAAGTCCTGGAAAATAGCAATTTGGGCCTCTCCATAGAGTATGTTTGTTGAGAGTCGGCTTTTCTGTATGATGCGATCTTTAATTCTGTAATCCAATATTCTGCAAATAATATCCCTCGGGGGATCTGAGGGGGATGGCTTTGATCAGAGTGACCTGTGAGCCCTCTCAATAACTAGGTTTGGGTAATCTTCAGGGTCTAGGAATTTCCGGAACGTCTCGGTCAGAGCGGTAAGAATATCTTCGTTGGCAATTTACTCAGGCAGTCCCTTGATGCGCAGGTTGTTTCTCCTATCCCTGTTTTCATGGTCTTCTAGTATGGAATACATTTTATTAATGTGTCCTTCTTGTGACTGTAGACAGGTTGTGAGATCAGAAGAGGAGGAAAGCAAGGTCGTTTGCGTCTTTTCCAGTGCATCAACTCTATTACCCACTTGTAAGAGCTCTTGTTTGATTTCAGAAAGATCGTTGGCAAGTGGTTCAAGTGCTTTAGCTAAAATTCGCTTCATAAAGGATCTTGAGACTGGAAGTTCCTTATCCTCTATATTTTGGTCGTCTTCACTCATTTGCTCCAGCTCGGGTTCTCCCCGTTTTTGCGTAGCTTTTAAGGGTGAGATTGACTTGGAGTGACTCGACTTCCCCCCTTGTTTTTTTACAAATTTGTCCATCTCTGCTTGTGGAGTTTGTGGATGTGGGCCCGAAACCGTAGCTGTTTGTTTCGGACCGATTTTACCCATATTAACTAAGAAGATATCGTAGCGGAAGAATTTTCTCTATTTAAGCTCGCCACTGTTGTAAGTATATTACATATTCGTCGGTGGTCTTGAAGTGCGTGTAGAAGAAGCGATTGGTATCGCTGCGGTAATCTTAGCTTGACACCGGAGAAGTTGAGCTGTCCCTTGATACCCCTCTGGCTCTGGGGTCAGGTCTAAGCGAGTTCCGGCAGTTACAGTCGGTACTGATCGACGGACCAGCACCTGAAAATAAATTGGGTCGAGGGCCCTTTAATTGGAGGAAACCTGCTTTGCTTTTTTTTTTTTTTTTAATTCAATTGGCGGACTTAATGTCCAGGCGGAGGCTGGTGTAGCTGGAGTTATGAAAGGTGAGGATGGGGCTTGGGTGAGGTAAGGTGAGGTTGGGGGTGAGGCTGGTGCTGTGTATGTTGCAGCTGGAGTGTGCACAATCAGTTGCCTCCCTGAGGCTACTCACCGACCCCTAAAGACGTCCAGGCTGAGAGGAGACTAAACTGGCGGCCCCAGTCATCTCAGTGGAGTTCCCAGATCCTCTGGGATGTGCTGTTATGCGGCTGAGGGCCGGAGGCGGGGACCAGGAAGTAGCCCTGCACTCTTCAGGTCTCCGGTCACTTGTCAGGCCCGCACCGTTCCGGGCCGCGCCTGCTGTACAAATCGAAGCCGCGGCTTCGGTCCCGCCAGCAGGCCGCAAAACCGAAAGTCGGCCGAGGCGGCTGAGACCGGCGTCAAAGTGATCAGCGAGGGGCGAGGAGAACCGTGACACTGATGAGGGCCCCGGGTTTGCAGTGTAAGAGGTCCGGATTACCCGGTATGAGGCTTGCTGATCAGGAGCTCCCTGTGAGTGAGTCAGTCCGGTCTCGCTGCTTGCCACGCCCCCTACCCATGTGTATCTAATGCTGATATGTATCCATGCTCCTTACTCATTTTAATATTGTGTGATTGAACTTGGTAACTTGGTATGCTTGGCTGACTGTACTGTATGATCAGAAGCAGTAACTAGATGTCTAAGAATCAGATTCAGATAAGTTTTAGTAATGATACTTAGTTCAACAGATAGAGAGGTCCTATAGGGGAGGACCAAGTCAATGTGAGCTTGAAACTCTGAACAAATAAATACCAAGTCAGGCAGAGTAAAAAGTACATTTAGATTAAAAAGTTACTATTAAAATACAAACCACACAGCTCTTCAAGGTAGAGTTTGAGAAGCTGCATAATATACCCTCCTGCTACTTTGCCTAAATGGTGAGCAAATAGAAATTTTTCTACCTAAAATGGCAGAAAACACACCATTTTGGAGATGGAAAGGACGGCTAGAGGGGAAATGGAGGAGGCCGTAGTTTTTTAATTACATTTTTTTCCTTGCTGTTTTTTTTTTTCCATTTGCTAACGATTTAGTCAAAGTAGCTCAAAAGTAAATGTCTTTATAATACATGATAGTGTAAAGTAATGTAATGGGAAATTTTGGCGCATGCCCGTTTTGAGTAAAAATTTTAGCTTTTTGAGACATTATGCTGTTTTCGCGTCTTTTCAGCTAGTAAGTCGGGACCAGCGGGAGAGCAGATCTCCTGCATGACATATTTAATTTACACCTGCGGATGTTATAGCTGACACCTATGCTAACTGGTGTAGATGTCAGTTTGTGCAGCACTGACAACCCAAGTTGCGCCA
Organism: Rhinoderma darwinii; assembly: GCF_050947455.1. Lineage (NCBI taxonomy): Eukaryota > Metazoa > Chordata > Amphibia > Anura > Rhinodermatidae > Rhinoderma > Rhinoderma darwinii. Next base: position 108,080,208 of record NC_134695.1, read on the forward strand.
TATTTATTCAGAGCTGTGGGCTTCTTGGAGTATGTTCACATTAAATTTTTTCTTTTCGTCAGAGGTATGCGTTGGGAGAAGTCTCTACGTATACCTCCAACGGAAGGCTGTATAGGCATAGAGTGGGATATATCACCTGAACTCCCCGGGCACAGCGTACTTTAAGCACTAGGCTCGGAAAGCCCCTGACTTTAGCAACGCTCTGACTGGGGATTCTGCTCCTAGGGAAGCCCCTGACAACACTGTCCATAAATGGACACTGACGTTAGGAGCTTTAAGATGCCAAAATCCTAGGCCAGAACACTGGCATTGCACTGGCTGGGGATTCCACTCCTGGAGGGAGCCCCTGACGTCACTGTCCATATATGGATTCTGCTCCTGGATGATCCCTTGATGTTACTGTCTGTACATAAACAGTGACATTAGGGGCTTTGTAATGTGAGAATTCCAAGTCAGAGCGTTGGCAGCGCTGTGGCCGGGAATTACGCTTGTATAGAAAGCCTCTCACTTTACTGTGCATATATGGCTTTAAATATCCATATTTTTTTCTTTAAACTCTGGAGTCCCCGGCCAGAGCATCGCAAGCACTCACTGGCCAGGAAGTCCTGACTTGGGAAAGCCCTTGATGTCACTTTCACTATATGGACAGTGATGTTAGGAGTTTAAAAACCCAGGAATCCATGGCCAGAGCGTCGGCAATGCTCTGGTTAGTGATTACTCTCCTGGAAGGAGCCCCTGATGTCTGTCAATTGTTATGGTAGTAGTCGGATATGACCTTTAATAAATTTAAACCATTTTTTAAAGCTTTAAGAACAAGGTTTGACAATGATAAGTTCTACCCATGTGTATCTAATGCTGATATGTATCCATGCTCCTTACTCATTTTAATATTGTGTGATTGAACTTGGTAACTTGGTATGCTTGGCTGACTGTACTGTATGATCAGAAGTAGTAACTAGATGTTTAAGACTCAGATTCAGATAAGTTTTAGTAATCATACTTAGTTCAACAGATAGAGAGGTCCTACAGGGGAGGACCAAGTCAATGTGAGCTTGAAACTCTGAACAAATAAATACCAAGTCAGGCAGAGTAAAAAGTAAATTTAGATTAAAAAGTTACTATTAAAATACAAACCACAAAGCTCTTCAAGGTAGAGTTTGAGAAGCTGCATAATATACCCTCCTGCTAGTTTGCCTAAATGGTGAGCAAATATAATTTTTTCTACCTAAAATGGCAGAAAACACACCATTCTGGAGATGGAATGGACGGCTAGAGGGGAAATGGAGGAGGCCGTAGTTTTTTAATAAAAAATTTTTCCTTGGTGTTTTTTTTTTTCCATATGCTAACGATTTAGTCAAAGTAGCTCAAAAGTAAATGTCTTTATAATACATGATATTGTAAAGTAATGTAATGGGAAATTTTGGCGCATGCCCGTTTTGAGTAAAAATTTGAGCTTTTTGAGACTTTATGCTGTTTTCGCGTCTTTTCAGCTAGTAAGTCGGGACCAGCGGGAGAGCAGATCTCCTGCATGACATATTTAATTTACACCTGCGGATATTATAGCTGACATCTATGCTAACTGGTGTAGATGTCAGTTTGTGCAGCACTGACAACCCAAGTTGCGCCATATTTATTCAGAGCTGTGGGCTTCTTGGAGTATGTTCACATTCAATTTTTTCTTTTCGTCAGAGGTATGCGTTGGGAGAAGTCTCTACGTATACCTCCAACGCAAGGCTGTATAGGCACTGAGTGGGATATATCACCTGAACTCCCCGGGCACAGCGTTACTTTAAGCACTAGGCTCGGAAAGCCCCTGACGTTAGCAACGCTCTGACTGGGGATTCTGCTCCTAGGGAAGCCCCTCACAACACTGTCCATAAATGGACACCTACTTTAGGAGCTTTAAGATGCCAAAATCCTAGGCCAGAACACTGGCATTGCACTGGCTGGGGATTCCACTCCTGGAGGGAGCCCCTGACGTCACTGTCCATATATGGATTCTGCTCCTGGAGGATCCCTTGATGTTACTGTCTGTACATAAACAGTGACATTAGGGGCTTTGTAATGTGAGAATTCCAAGTCGGAGCGTTGGCAGCGCTGTGGCCGGGAATTACGCTTGTAGAGAAAGCCTCTCACTTTACTGTGCATATATGGCTTTAAATATCCATATTTGGCTTTAAACTCTGGAGTCCCCGGCCAGAGCATCGCAAGCACTCACTGGCCGGGAACTCCTGACTTGGGAAAGCCCTTGATGTCACTTTCACTATATGGACAGTGATGTTAAGAGTTTAAAAACCCAGGAATCCATGGCCAGAGCGTCGGCAATGCTCTGGTTAGTGATTACTCTCCTGGAAGGAGCCCCTGATGTCTGTCAATTGTTATGGTAGTAGTCGGATATGACCTTTAATAAATTTAAACCATTTTTTAAAGCTTTAAGAACAAGGTTTGACAATGATAAGTTCTACCCATGTGTATCTAATGCTGATATGTATCCATGCTCCTTACTCATTTTAATATTGTGTGATTGAACTTGGTAACTTGGTTTGCTTGGCTGACTGTACTGTATGATCAGAAGTAGTAACTAGTTGTTCAAGAATCAGATTCAGATAAGTTTTAGAAATGATACTTAGTTCAACAGATAGAGAGGTCCTATAGTGGAGGACCAAGTCAATGTGAGCTTGAAACTCTGAACAAATAAATACCAAGTCAGGCAGAGTAAAAAGTAAATTTAGATTACAAAGTTACTATTAAAATACAAACCACACAGCTCTTCAAGGTAGAATTTGAGAAGCTGCATAATATACCCTCCTGCTACTTTGCCTAAATGGTGAGCAAATAGAAATTTTTCTACCTATAATGGCAGAAAACACACCATTTTGGAGATGGAAAGGACGGCTAGAGGGGAAATGGAGGAGGCCGTAGTTTTTTAATTACATTTTTTTCCTTGGTGTTTTTTTTTCCCATTTGCTAACGATTTAGTCAAAGTAGCTCAAAAGTAAATGTCTTTATAATACATGATATTGTAAAGTAATGTAATGGGAAATTTTGGCGCATGCCCGTTTTGAGTAAAAATTTTAGCTTTTTGAGACATTATGCTGTTTTCGCGTCTTTTCAGCTAGTAAGTCGGGACCAGCGGGAGAGCAGATCTCCTGCATGACATATTTAATTTACACCTGCGGATATTATAGCTGACATCTATGCTAACTGGTGTAGATGTCAGTTTGTGCAGCACTGACAACCCAAGTTGCGCCATATTTATTCAGAGCTGTGGGCTTCTTGGAGTATGTTCACATTCAATTTTTTCTTTTCGTCAGAGGTATGCGTTGGGAGAAGTCTCTACGTATACCTCCAATGGAAGGCTGTATAGGCATAGAGTGGGATATATCACCTGAACTCCCCGGGCACAGCGTTACTTTAAGCACTAGGCTCGGAAAGCCCCTGACGTTAGCAACGCTCTGACTGGGGATTCTGCTCCTAGGGAAGCCCCTGACAACACTGTCCATAAATGGACACTGACTTTAGGAGCTTTAAGATGCCAAAATCCTAGGCCAGAACACTGGCATTGCACTGGCTGGGGATTCCACTCCTGGAGGGAGCCCCTGACGTCACTCTCCATATATGGAGTCTGCTCCTGGAGGATCCCTTGATGTTACTGTCTGTACATAGACAGTGACATTAGGGGCTTTGTAATGTGAGAATTCCAAGTCGGAGCGTTGGCAGCGCTGTGGCCGGGAATTACGCTTGTAGAGAAAGCCTCTCACTTTACTGTGCATATATGGCTTTAAATATCCATATTTGGCTTTAAACTCTGGAGTCCCCGGCCAGAACATCGCAAGCACTCACTGGCCGGGAACTCCTGACTTGGGGAAGCCCTTGATGTCACTTTCACTATATGGACAGTGATGTTAAGAGTTTAAAAACCCAGGAATCCATGGCCAGAGCGTCGGCAATGCTCTGGTTAGTGATTACTCTCCTGGAAGGAGCCCCTGATGTCTGTCAATTGTTATGGTAGTAGTCGGATATGACCTTTAATAAATTTAAACCATTTTTTAAAGCTTTAAGAACAAGGTTTGACAATGATAAGTTCTACCCATGTGTATCTAATGCTGATATGTATCCATGCTCCTTACTAATTTTAATATTGTGTGATTGAACTTGGTAACTTGGTATGCTTGGCTGACTGTACTGTATGATCAGAAGTAGTAACTAGATGTTCAAGAATCAGATTCAGATAAGTTTTAGAAATGATACTTAGTTCAACAGATAGAGAGGTCCTATAGTGGAGGACCAAGTCAATGTGAGCTTGAAACTCTGAACAAATAAATACCAAGTCAGGCAGAGTAAAAAGTAAATTTAGATTAAAAAGTTACTATTAAAATACAAACCACACAGCTCTTCAAGGTAGAGTTTGAGAAGCTGCATAATATACCCTCCTGCTACTTTGCCTAAATGGTGAGCAAATATAAATTTTTCTACCTAAAATGGCAGAAAACACACCATTTTGGAGATGGAAAGGACGGCTAGAGGGGAAATGGAGGAGGCCGTAGTTTTTTAATTAAATTTTTTTCCTTGGTGTTTTTTTTTTCCCATTTGCTAACGATTTAGTCAAAGTAGCTCAAAAGTAAATGTCTTTATAATACATGATATTGTAAAGTAATGTAATGGGAAATTTTGGCGCATGCCGGTTTTGAGTAAAAATTTTAGCTTTTTGAGACATTATGCTGTTTTTGCGTCTTTTCAGCTAGTAAGTCGGGACCAGCGGGAGAGCAGATCTCCTGCATGACATATTTAATTTACACCTGCGGATATTATAGCTGACTTCTATGCTAACTGGTGTAGATGTCAGTTTGTGCAGCACTGACAACCCAAGTTGCGCCATATTTATTCAGAGCTGTGGGCTTCTTGGAGTATGTTCACATTCAATTTTTTATTTTCGTCAGAGGTATGCGTTGGGAGAAGTCTCTACGTATACCTCCAACGGAAGGCTGTATAGGCATAGAGTGGGATATATCACCTGAACTCCCCGGGCACAGCGTTACTTTAAGCACTAGGCTCTGAAAGCCCCTGACGTTAGCAACGCTCTGACTGGGGATTCTGCTCCTAGGGAAGCCCCTGACAACACTGTCCATAAATGGACACTGACTTTAGGAGCTTTAAGATGCCAAAATCCTAGGCTAGAACACTGGCATTGCACTGGCTGGGGATTCCACTCCTGGAGGGAGCCACTGACGTCACTGTCCATATATGGATTCTGCTCCTGGAGGATCCCTTGATGTTACTGTCTGTACATAGACAGTGACATTAGGGGCTTTGTAATGTGAGAATTCCAAGTCGGAGCGTTGACAGCGCTGTGGCCGGGAATTACGCTTGTAGAGAAAGCCTCTCACTTTACTGTGCATATATGGCTTTAAATATACATATTTTTTTCTTTAAACTTTGGAGTCCCCTGCCAGAGCATCGCAAGCACTCACTGGCCGGGAACTACTGACTTGGGAAAGCCCTTGATGTCACTTTCACTATATGGACAGTGATGTTAGGAGTTTAAAAACCCAGGAATCCATGGCCAGAGCGTCGGCAATGCTCTGGTTAGTGATTACTCTCCTGGAAGGAGCCCCTGATGTCTGTCAATTGTTATGGTAGTAGTCGGATATGATCTTTAATAAATTTAAACCATTTTTTTAAGCTTTAAGAACAAGGTTTAACAATGATAAGTTCTACCCATGTGTATCTAATGCTGATATGTATCCATGCTCCTTACTCATTTTAATATTGTGTGATTGAACTTGGTAACTTGGAATGCTTGGCTGACTGTACTGTATGATCAGAAGTATTAACTAGATATTTAAGAATCAGATTCAGATAAGTTTTAGTAATGATACTTAGTTCAACAGATAGAGAGGTCCTATAGGGGAGGACCAAGTCAATGTGAGCTTGAAACTCTGAACAAATAAATACCAAGTCAGGCAGAGTAAAAAGTTAATTTAGATTAAAAAGTTACTATCAAAATACAAACCACACAGCTCTTCAGAGTTTGAGAAGCTGCATAATATACCCTCCTGCTACTTTGCCTAAATGGTGAGCAAATAGAATTTTTTCTACCTAAAATGGCAGAAAACACACCATTCTGGAGATGGAAAGGATGGCTAGAGGGGAAATGGAGGAGGCCGTAGTTTTTGAATAAATTTTTTTTCCTTGGTGTTTTTTTTTTTCCATTTGCTAACGATTTAGTCAAAGTAGCTCAAAAGTAAATGTCTTTATAATACATGATATTGTAAAGTAATGTAATGGGAAATTTTGGCGCATGCCCGTTTTGAGTAAAAATTTTAGCTTTTTGAGACATTATGCTGTTTTTGCGTCTTTTCAGCTAGTAAGTCGGGACCAGCGGGAGAGCAGATCTCCTGCATGACATATTTAATTTACACCTGCGGATATTATAGCTGACTTCTATGCTAACTGGTGTAGATGTCAGTTTGTGCAGCACTGACAACCCAAGTTGCGCCATATTTATTCAGAGCTGTGGGCTTCTTGGAGTATGTTCACATTCAATTTTTTATTTTCGTCAGAGGTATGCGTTGGGAGAAGTCTCTACGTATACCTCCAACGGAAGGCTGTATAGGCATAGAGTGGGATATATCACCTGAACTCCCCGGGCACAGCGTTACTTTAAGCACTAGGCTCTGAAAGCCCCTGACGTTAGCAACGCTCTGACTGGGGATTCTGCTCCTAGGGAAGCCCCTGACAACACTGTCCATAAATGGACACTGACTTTAGGAGCTTTAAGATGCCAAAATCCTAGGCTAGAACACTGGCATTGCACTGGCTGGGGATTCCACTCCTGGAGGGAGCCACTGACGTCACTGTCCATATATGGATTCTGCTCCTGGAGGATCCCTTGATGTTACTGTCTGTACATAGACAGTGACATTAGGGGCTTTGTAATGTGAGAATTCCAAGTCGGAGCGTTGACAGCGCTGTGGCCGGGAATTACGCTTGTAGAGAAAGCCTCTCACTTTACTGTGCATATATGGCTTTAAATATACATATTTTTTTCTTTAAACTTTGGAGTCCCCTGCCAGAGCATCGCAAGCACTCACTGGCCGGGAACTACTGACTTGGGAAAGCCCTTGATGTCACTTTCACTATATGGACAGTGATGTTAGGAGTTTAAAAACCCAGGAATCCATGGCCAGAGCGTCGGCAATGCTCTGGTTAGTGATTACTCTCCTGGAAGGAGCCCCTGATGTCTGTCAATTGTTATGGTAGTAGTCGGATATGATCTTTAATAAATTTAAACCATTTTTTTAAGCTTTAAGAACAAGGTTTAACAATGATAAGTTCTACCCATGTGTATCTAATGCTGATATGTATCCATGCTCCTTACTCATTTTAATATTGTGTGATTGAACTTGGTAACTTGGAATGCTTGGCTGACTGTACTGTATGATCAGAAGTATTAACTAGATATTTAAGAATCAGATTCAGATAAGTTTTAGGTATGATACTTAGTTCAACAGATAGAGAGGTCCTATAGGGGAGGACCAAGTCAATGTGAGCTTGAAACTCTGAACAAATAAATACCAAGTCAGGCAGAGTAAAAAGTTAATTTAGATTAAAAAGTTACTATCAAAATACAAACCACACAGCTCTTCAGAGTTTGAGAAGCTGCATAATATACCCTCCTGCTACTTTGCCTAAATGGTGAGCAAATAGAATTTTTTCTACCTAAAATGGCAGAAAACACACCATTCTGGAGATGGAAAGGATGGCTAGAGGGGAAATGGAGGAGGCCGTAGTTTTTGAATAAATTTTTTTTCCTTGGTGTTTTTTTTTTTCCATTTGCTAACGATTTAGTCAAAGTAGCTCAAAAGTAAATGTCTTTATAATACATGATATTGTAAAGTAATGTAATGGGAAATTTTGGCGCATGCCCGTTTTGAGTAAAAATTTGAGCTTTTTGAGACTTTATGCTGTTTTCGCGTCTTTTGAACTAGTAAGTCGGGAACAGCGGGAGAGCAGATCTCCTGCATGACATATTTCATTTACACCTGCGGATATTATAGCTGACATCTATGCTAACTGGTGTAGATGTCAGTTTGTGCAGCACTGACAACCCAAGTTGCGCCATATTTATTCAGAGCTGTGGGCTTCTTGGAGTATGTTCAGATTCAATTTTTTATTTTCGTCAGAGGTATGCGTTGGGAGAAGTCTCTATGTATACCTTCAACGGAAGGCTGTATAGGCATAGAGTGGGATATATCACCTGAACTCCCCGGGCACAGCGTTACTTTAAGCACTAGCCTCGGAAAGCCCCTGACGTTAGCAACGCTCTGACTGGGGATTCTGCACCTAGGGAAGCCCCTGACAACACTGTCCATAAATGGACACTGACTTTAGGAGCTTTAAGATGCCAAAATCCTAGGCCAGAACACTGGCATTGCACTGGCTGGGGATTCCACTCCTGGAGGGAGCCCCTGACGTCACTGTCCATATATGGATTCTGCTCCTGGAGGATCCCTTGATGTTACTGTCTGTACATAGACAGTGACATTAGGGGCTTTGTAATGTGAGAATTCCAAGTCGGAGCGTTGGCAGCGCTGTGGCCGGGAATTACGCTTGTAGAGAAAGCCTCTCACTTTACTGTGCATATATGGCTTTAAATATCCATATTTGGCTTTAAACTCTGGAGTCCCCGGCCAGAGCATCGCAAGCACTCACTGGCCGGGAACTCCTGACTTGGGAAAGCCCTTGATGTCACTTTCACTATATGGACAGTGATGTTAGGAGTTTAAAAACGCAGGAATCCATGGCCAGAGCGTCGGCAATGCTCTGGTTAGTGATTACTCTCCTGGAAGGAGCCCCTGATGTCTGTCAATTGTTATGGTAGTAGTCGGATATGATCTTTAATAAATTTAAACCATTTTTTTAAGCTTTAAGAACAAGGTTTGACAATGGTAAGTTCTACCCATGTGTATCTAATGCTGATATGTATCCATGCTCCTTACTCATTTTAATATTGTGTGATTGAACTTGGTAACTTGGTATGCTTGGCTGACTGTACTGTATGATCAGAAGTAGTAACTAGATGTTTAAGAATCAGATTCAGATAAGTTTTAGTAATGATACTTAGTTCAACAGATAGAGAGGTCCTATAGGGGAGGACCAAGTCAATGTGAGCTTGAAACTCTGAACAAATAAATACCAAGTCAGGCAGAGTAAAAAGTAAATTTAGATTAAAAAGTTACTATTAAAATACAAACCACACAGCTCTTCAAGGTAGAGTTTGAGAAGCTGCATAATATACCCTCCTGCTACTTTGCCTAAATGGTGAGCAAATAGAAATTTTTCTACCTAAAATGGCAGAAAACACACCATTTTGGAGATGGAAAGGACGGCTAGAGGGGAAATGGAGGAGGCCGTAGTTTTTTAATTAAATTTTTTTCCTTGGTGTTTTTTTTTTCTCCATTTGCTAACGATTTAGTCAAAGTAGCTCAAAAGTAAATGTCTTTATAATACATGATATTGTAAAGTAATGTAATGGGTAATTTTGGCGCATGCCCGTTTTGAGTACAAATTTTAGCTTTTTGAGACTTTATGCTGTTTTCGCGTCTTTTCAACTAGTAAGTCGGGACCAGCGGGAGAGCAGATCTCCTGTATGACATATTTAATTTACACCTGCGGATATTATAGCTGACATCTATGCTAACTGGTGTAGATGTCAGTTTGTGCAGCACTGACAACCCAAGTTGCGCCATATTTATTCAGAGCTGTGGGCTTCTTGGAGTATGTTCACATTCAATTTTTTCTTTTCGTCAGAGGTATGCGTCGGGAGAAGTCTCTACGTATACCTCCAACAGAAGGCTGTATAGGCATAGAGTGGGATATATCACCTGAACTCCCCGGGCACAGCGTTACTTTAAGCACTAGGCTCGGAAAGCCCCTGACGTTAGCAACGCTCTGACTGGGGATTCTGCTCCTAGGGAAGCCCCTGACAACACTGTCCATAAATGGACACTGACGTTAGGAGCTTTAAGATGCCAAAATCCTAGGCCAGAACACTGGCATTGCACTGGCTGGGGATTCCACTCCTGGAGGGAGCCCCTGACGTCACTGTCCATATATGGATTCTGCTCCTGGAGGATCCCTTGATGTTACTGTCTGTACATAGACAGTGACATTAGGGGCTTTGTAATGTGAGAATTCCAAGTCGGAGCGTTGGCAGCGCTGTGGCCGGGAATTACGCTTGTAGAGAAAGCCTCTCACTTTACTGTGCATATATGGCTTTAAATATCCATATTTGGCTTTAAACTCTGGAGTCCCCGGCCAGAGCATCGCAAGCACTCACTGGCCGGGAACTCCTGACTTGGGAAAGCCCTTGATGTCACTTTCACTATATGGACAGCGATGTTAGGAGTTTAAAACCCAGGAATCCATGGCCAGAGCGTCGGCAATGCTCTGGTTAGTGATTACTCTCCTGGAAGGAGCCCCTGATGTCTGTCAATTGTTATGGTAGTAGTCGGATATGATCTTTAATAAATTGAAACCATTTTTTTTAGTTTTAAGAACAAGGTTTGACAATGATAAGTTCTACCCATGTGTATCTAATGCTGATATGTATCCATGCTCCTTACTCATTTTAATATTGTGTGATTGAACTTGGTAACTTGGTATGCTTGGCTGACTGTACTGTATGATCAGAAGTAGTAACTAGATGTTTAAGAATCAGATTCAGATAAGTTTTAGTAATGATACTTAGTTCAACAGATAGAGAGGTCCTATAGGGGAAGACCAAGTCAATGTGAGCTTGAAACTCTGAACAAATAAATACCAAGTCAAGCAGAGTAAAAAGTAAATTTAGATTAAAAAGTTACTATTAAAATACAAACCACACAGCTCTTCAAGGTAGAGTTTGAGAAGCTGCATAATATACCCTCCTGCTAGTTTGCCTAAATGGTGAGCAAATAGAATTTTTTCTACCTAAAATGGCAGAAAACACACCATTTTGGAGATGGAAAGGACGGCTAGAGGGGAAATGGAGGAGGCCGTAGTTTTTTAATTACATTTTTTTCCTTGGTGTTTTTTTTTTTCCATTTGCTAACAATTTAGTCAAAGTAGCTCAAAAGTAAATGTCTTTATAATACATGATATTGTAAAGTAATGTAATGGGAAATTTTGGCGCATGCCCGTTTTGAGTAAAAATTTTAGCTTTTTGAGACATTATGCTGTTTTCGCGTCTTTTCAACTAGTAAGTCGGGACCAGCGGGTGAGCAGATCTCCTGCATGACATATTTAATTTACACCTGCGGATATTATAGCTGACATCTATGCTAACTGGTGTAGATGTCAGTTTGTGCAGCATTGACAACCCAAGTTGCGCCATATTTATTCAGAGCTGTGGGCTTCTTGGAGTATGTTCACATTAAATTTTTTCTTTTCGTCAGAGGTATGCGTTGGGAGAAGTCTCTACGTATACCTCCAACGGAAGGCTGTATAGGCATAGAGTTGGATATATCACCTGAACTCCCCGGGCACAGCGTTACTTTAAGCACTAGGCTCGGAAAGCCCCTGACGTTAGCAACGCTCTGACTGGGGATTCTGCTCCTAGGGAAGCCCCTGACAACACTGTCCATAAATGGACACTGACGTTAGGAGCTTTAAGATGCCAAAATCCTAGGCCAGAACACTGGCATTGCACTGGCTGGGGATTCCACTCCTGGAGGGAGCCACTGACGTCACTGTCCATATATGGATTCTGCTCCTGGAGGATCCCTTGATGTTACTGTCTGTACATAGACAGTGACATTAGGGGCTTTGTAATGTGAGAATTCCAAGTCGGAGCGTTGACAGCGCTGTGGCCGGGAATTACGCTTGTAGAGAAAGCCTCTCACTTTACTGTGCATATATGGCTTTAAATATGCATATTTTTTTCTTTAAACTTTGGAGTCCCCTGCCAGAGCATCGCAAGCACTCACTGGCCGGGAACTCCTGACTTGGGAAAGCCCTTGATGTCACTTTCACTATATGGACAGTGATGTTAGGAGTTTAAAAACCCAGGAATCCATGGCCAGAGCGTCGGCAAAGCTCTGGTTAGTGATTACTCTCCTGGAAGGAGCCCCTGATGTCTGTCAATTGTTATGGTAGTAGTCGGATATGATCTTTAATAAATTTAAACCATTTTTTTAAGCTTTAAGAACAAGGTTTAACAATGATAAGTTCTACCCATGTGTATCTAATGCTGATATGTATCCATGCTCCTTACTCATTTTAATATTGTGTGATTGAACTTGGTAACTTGGAATGCTTGGCTGACTGTACTGTATGATCAGAAGTAGTAACTAGATATTTAAGAATCAGATTCAGATAAGTTTTAGTAATGATACTTAGTTCAACAGATAGAGAGGTCCTATAGGGGAGGACCAAGTCAATGTGAGCTTGAAACTCTGAACAAATAAATACCAAGTCAGGCAGAGTAAAAAGTTAATTTAGATTAAAAAGTTACTATCAAAATACAAACCACACAGCTCTTCAAGGTAGAGTTTGAGAAGCTGCATAATATACCCTCCTGCTACTTTGCCTAAATGGTGAGCAAATAGAATTTTTTTCTACCTAAAATGGCAGAAAACACACCATTCTGGAGATGGAAAGGACGGCTAGAGGGGAAATGGAGGAGGCCGTAGTTTTTTAATAAATTTTTTTTCCTTGGTGTTTTTTTTTTTCCATTTGCTAACGATTTAGTCAAAGTAGCTCAAAAGTAAATGTCTTTATAATACATGATATTGTAAAGTAATGTAATGGGAAATTTTGGCGCATGCCCGTTTTGAGTAAAAATTTGAGCTTTTTGAGACTTTATGCTGTTTTCGCGTCTTTTGAACTAGTAAGTCGGGACCAGCGGGAGAGCAGATCTCCTGCATGACATATTTAATTTACACCTGCGGATATTATAGCTGACATCTATGCTAACTGGTGTAGATGTCAGTTGGTGCAGCACTGACAACCCAAGTTGCGCCATATTTATTCAGAGCTGTGGGCTTCTTGGAGTATGTTCACATTCAATTTTTTCTTTTCGTCAGAGGTATGCGTTGGGAGAAGTCTCTATGTATACCTCCAACGGAAGGCTGTATAGGCATAGAGTGGGATATATCACCTGAACTCCCCGGGCACAGCGTTACTTTAAGCACTAGCCTCGGAAAGCCCCTGACGTTAGCAACGCTCTGACTGGGGATTCTGCACCTAGGGAAGCCCCTGACAACACTGTCCATAAATGGACACTGACTTTAGGAGCTTTAAGATGCCAAAATCCTAGGCCAGAACACTGGCATTGCAATGGCTGGGGATTCCACTCCTGGAGGGAGCCCCTGACGTCACTGTCCATATATGGATTCTGCTCCTGGAGGATCCCTTGATGTTACTGTCTGTACATAGACAGTGACATTAGGGGCTTTGTAATGTGAGAATTCCAAGTCGGAGCGTTGGCAGCGCTGTGGCCGGGAATTACGCTTGTAGAGAAAGCCTCTCACTTTACTGTGCATATATGGCTTTAAATATCCATATTTGGCTTTAAACTCTGGAGTCCCCGGCCAGAGCATCGCAAGCACTCACTGGCCGGGAACTCCTGACTTGGGAAAGCCCTTGATGTCACTTTCACTATATGGACAGTGATGTTAGGAGTTTAAAAACGCAGGAATCCATGGCCAGAGCGTCGGCAATGCTCTAGTTAGTGATTACTCTCCTGGAAGGAACCCCTGATGTCTGTCAATTGTTATGGTAGTGGTCGGATATGATCTTTAATAAATTTAAACCATTTTTTTAAGCTTTAAGAACAAGGTTTGACAATGGTAAGTTCTACCCATGTGTATCTAATGCTGATATGTATCCATGCTCCTTACTCATTTTAATATTGTGTGATTGAACTGGGTAACTTGGTATGCTTGGCTGACTGTACTGTATGATCAGAAGTAGTAACTAGATGTTTAAGAATCAGATTCAGATAAGTTTTAGTAATGATACTTAGTTCAACAGATAGAGAGGTCCTATAGGGGAGGACCAAGTCAATGTGAGCTTGAAACTCTGAACAAATAAATACCAAGTCAGGCAGAGTAAAAAGTGAATTTAGATTAAAAAGTTACTATTAAAATACAAACCACACAGCTCTTCAAGGTAGAGTTTGAGAAGCTGCATAATATACCCTCCTGCTACTTTGCCTAAATGGTGAGCAAATAGAAATTTTTCTACCTAAAATGGCAGAAAACACACCATTTTGGAGATGGAAAGGACGGCTAGAGGGGAAATGGAGGAGGCCGTAGTTTTTTAATTAAATTTTTTTCCTTGGTGTTTTTTTTTTTCCATTTGCTAACGATTTAGTCAAAGTAGCTAAAAAGTAAATGTCTTTATAATACATGATATTGTAAAGTAATGTAATGGGAAATTTTGGCGCATTCCCGTTTTGAGTAAAAATTTGAGCTTTTTGAGACTTTATGCTGTTTTCGCGTCTTTTGAACTAGTAAGTCGGGACCAGCGGGAGAGCAGATCTCCTGCATGACATATTTAATTTACACCTGCGGATATTATAGCTGACATCTATGCTAACTGGTGTAGATGTCAGTTTGTGCAGCACTGACAACCCAAGTTGCGCCATATTTATTCAGAGCTGTGGGCTTCTTGGAGTATGTTCACATTCAATTTTTTCTTTTCGTCAGAGGTATGCGTTGGGAGAAGTCTCTACGTATACCTCCAACGGAAGGCTGTATAGGCATAGAGTGGGATATATCACCTGAACTCCCCGGGCACAGCGTTACTTTAAGCACTAGGCTCGGAAAGCCCCTGACGTTAGCAACGCTCTGACTGGGGATTCTGCTCCTAGGGAAGCCCCTGACAACACTGTCCATAAATGGACACTGATGTTAGGAGCTTTAAGATGCCAAAATCCTAGGCCAGAACACTGGCATTGCACTGGCTGGGGATTCCACTCCTGGAGGGAGCCCCTGACGTCACTGTCCATATATGGATTCTGCTCCTGGAGGATCCCTTGATGTTACTGTCTGTACATAGACAGTGACATTAGGGGCTTTGTAATGTGAGAATTCCAAGTCGGAGCGTTGGCAGCGCTGTGGCCGGGAATTACGCTTGTAGAGAAAGCCTCTCACTTTACTGTGCATATATGGCTTTAAATATCCATATTTTTTTCTTTAAACTCTGGAGTCCCCGGCCAGAGCATCGCAAGCACTCACTGGCCGGGATCTCCTGACTTGGGAAAGCCCTTGATGTCACTTTCACTATATGGACAGTGATGTTAGGAGTTTAAAAACCCAGGAATCCATGGCCAGAGCGTCGGCAATGCTCTGGTTAGTGATTACTCTCCTGGAAGGAGCCCCTGATGTCTGTCAATTGTTATGGTAGTAGTCGGATATGATCTTTAATAAATTGAAACCATTTTTTTAAGCTTTAAGAACAAGGTTTGACAATGATAAGTTCTACCCATGTGTATCTAATGCTGATATGTATCCATGCTCCTTACTCATTTTAATATTGTGTGATTGAACTTGGTAACTTGGTATGCTTTGCTGACTGTACTGTATGATCAGAAGTAGTAACTAGATGTTTAAGAATCAGATTCAGATAAGTTTTAGTAATGATACTTAGTTCAACAGATAGAGAGGTCCTATAGGGGAGGACCAAGTCAATGTGAGCTTAAAACTCTGAACAAATAAATACCAAGTCAGGCAGAGTAAAAAGTAAATTTAGATTACAAAGTTACTATTAAAATACAAACCACACAGCTCTTCAAGGTAGAGTTTGAGAAGCTGCATAATATACCCTCCTGCTACTTTGCCTAAATGGTGAGCAAATATAAATTTTTCTACCTAAAATGGCAGAAAACACACCATTTTGGAGATGGAAAGGACGGCTAGAGGGGAAATGGAGGAGGTCGTAGTTTTTTAATTAAATTTTTTTCCTTGGTGTTTTTTTTTTCCATTTGCTAACGATTTAGTCAAAGTAGCTCAAAAGTAAATGTCTTTATAATACATGATATTGTAAAGTAATGTAATGGGAAATTTTGGCGCATGCCCGTTTTGAGTAAAAATTTTAGCTTTTTGAGACTTTATGCTGTTTTCGCGTCTTTTCAACTAGTAAGTCGGGACCAGCGGGAGAGCAGATCTCCTGCATGACATATTTAATTTACACCTGCGGATATTATAGCTGACATCTATGCTAACTGGTGTAGATGTCAGTTTGTGCAGCACTGACAACCCAAGTTGCGCTATATTTATTCAGAGCTGTGGGCTTCTTGGAGTATGTTCACATTCAATGTTTTCTTTTCGTCAGAGGTATGCGTTGGGAGAAGTCTCTATGTATACCTCCAACGGAAGGCTGTATAGGCATAGAGTGGGATATATCACCTGAACTCCCCGGGCACAGCGTTACTTTAAGCACTAGCCTCGGAAAGCCCCTGACGTTAGCAACGCTCTGACTGGGGATTCTGCACCTAGGGAAGCCCCTGACAACACTGTCCATAAATGGACACTGACTTTAGGAGCTTTAAGATGCCAAAATCCTAGGCCAGAACACTGGCATTGCACTGGCTGGGGATTCCACTCCTGGAGGGAGCCCCTGACGTCACTGTCCATATATGGATTCTGCTCCTGGAGGATCCCTTGATGTTACTGTTTGTACATAGACAGTGACATTAGGGGCTTTGTAATGTGAGAATTCCAAGTCGGAGCGTTGGCAGCGCTGTGGCCGGGAATTACGCTTGTAGAGAAAGCCTCTCACTTTACTGTGCATATATGGCTTTAAATATCCATATTTGGCTTTAAACTCTGGAGTCCCCGGCCAGAGCATCTCAAGCACTCACTGGCCGGGAACTCCTGACTTGGGAAAGCCCTTGATGTCACTTTCACTATATGGACAGTGATGTTAGGAGTTTAAAAACGCAGTAATCCATGGCCAGAGCGTCGGCAATGCTCTGGTTAGTGATTACTCTCCTGGAAGGAGCCCCTGATGTCTGTCAATTGTTATGGTAGTAGTCGGATATGATCTTTAATAAATTTAAACCATTATTTTAAGCTTTAAGAACAAGGTTTGACAATGATAAGTTCTACCCATGTGTATCTAATGCTGATATGTATCCATGCTCCTTACTCATTTTAATATTGTGTGATTGAACTTGGTAACTTGGTATGCTTGGCTGACTGTATTGTATGATCAGAAGTAGTAACTAGATGTTTAAGAATCAGATTCAGATAAGTTTTAGTAATGATACTTAGTTCAACAGATAGAGAGGTCCTATAGGGGAGGACCAAGTCAATGTGAGCTTGAAACTCTGAACAAATAAATACAAAGCCAGGCAGAGTAAAAAGTAAATTTAGATTAAAAAGTTACTATTAAAATACAAACCACACAGCTCTTCAAGGTAGAGTTTGAGAAGCTGCATAATATACCCTCCTGCTACTTTGCCTAAATGGTGAGCAAATAGAAATTTTTCTACCTAAAATGGCAGAAAACACACCATTTTGGAGATGGAAAGGACGGCTAGAGGGGAAATGGAGGAGGCCGTAGTTTTTTAATTACATCTTTTTCCTTGGTGTTTTTTTTTTCTATTTGCTAACGATTTAGTCAAAGTAGCTCAAAAGTAAATGTCTTTATAATACATGATATTGTAAAGTAATGTAATGGGAAATTTTGGCGCATGCCCGTTTTGAGTAAAAATTTTAGCTTTTTGAGACATTATGCTGTTTTCGCGTCTTTTCAGCTAGTAAGTCGGGACCAGCGGGAGAGCAGATCTCCTGCATGACATATTTAATTTACACCTGCGGATATTATAGCTGACATCTATGCTAACTGGTGTAGATGTCAGTTTGTGCAGCACTGACAACCCAAGTTGCGCCATATTTATTCAGAGCTGTGGGCTTCTTGGAGTATGTTCACATTCAATTTTTTCTTTTCGTCAGAGGTATGCGTTGGGAGAAGTCTCTACGTATACCTCCAACGGAAGGCTGTACAGGCATAGAGTGGGATATATCACCTGAACTCCCCGGGCACAGCGTTACTTTAAGCTCTAGCCTCGGAAAGCCCCTGACGTTAGCAACGCTCTGACTGGGGATTCTGCACCTAGGGAAGCCCCTGACAACACTGTCCATAAATGGACACTGACTTTAGGAGCTTTAAGATGCCAAAATCCTATGCCAGAACACTGGCATTGCACTGGCTGGGGATTCCACTCCTGGAGGGAGCCCCTGACGTCACTGTCCATATATGGATTCTGCTCCTGGAGGATCCCTTGATGTTACTTTCTGTACATAGACAGTGACATTAGGGGCTTTGTAATGTGAGAATTCCAAGTCGGAGCGTTGGCAGCGCTGTGGCCGGGAATTACGCTTGTAGAGAAAGCCTCTCACTTTACTGTGCATATATGGCTTTAAATATCCATATTTTTATCTTTAAACTCTGGAGTCCCCGGCCAGAGCATCGCAAGCACTCACTGGCCGGGATCTCCTGACTTGGGAAAGCCCTTGATGTCACTTTCACTATATGGACAGTGATGTTAGGAGTTTAAAAACCCAGGAATCCATGGCCAGAGCGTCGGCAATGCTCTGGTTAGTGATTACTCTCCTGGAAGGAGCCCCTGATGTCTGTCAATTGTTATGGTAGTAGTCGGATATGATCTTTAATAAATTGAAACCATTTTTTTAAGCTTTAAGAACAAGGTTTGACAATGATAAGTTCTACCCATGTGTATCTAATGCTGATATGTATCCATGCTCCTTACTCATTTTAATATTGTGTGATTGAACTTGGTAACTTGGTATGCTTGGCTGACTGTACTGTATGATCAGAAGTAGTAACTAGATGTTTAAGAATCAGATTCAGATACGTTTTAGTAATGATACTTAGTTCAACAGATAGAGAGGTCCTATAGGGGAGGACCAAGTCAATGTGAGCTTGAAACTCTGAACAAATAAATACCAAGTCAGGCAGAGTAAAAAGTAAATTTAGATTACAAAGTTACTATTAAAATACAAACCACACAGCTCTTCAAGGTAGAGTTTGAGAAGCTGCATAATATACCCTCCTGCTACTTTGCCTAAATAGTGAGCATATATAAATTTTTCTACCTAAAATGGCAGAAAACACACCATTTTGGAGATGGAAAGGACGGCTAGAGGGGAAATGGAGGAGGCCGTAGTTTTTTAATTACATTTTTTTCCTTGGTGTTTTTTTTTTTCCATTTGCTAACGATTTAGTCAAAGTAGCTCAAAAGTAAATGTCTTTATAATACATGATATTGTAAAGTAATGTAATGGGAAATTTTGGCGCATGCCCGTTTTGAGTAAAAATTTTAGCTTTTTGAGACATTATGCTGTTTTTGCGTCTTTTCAGCTAGTAAGTCGGGACCAGCGAGAGAGCAGATCTCCTGCATGACATATTTAATTTACACCTGCGGATATTATAGCTGACATCTATGCTAACTGGTGTAGATGTCAGTTTGTGCAGCACTGACAACCCAATTTGCGCTATATTTATTCAGAGCTGTGGGCTTCTTGGAGTATGTTCACATTAATTTTTTTCTTTTCTTCAGAGGTATGCGTTGGGAGAAGTCTCTACGTATACCTCCAACGGAAGGCTGTATAGGCATAGAGTGGGATATATCACCTGAACTCCCCGGGCACAGCGTTACTTTAAGCACTAGGCTCGGAAAGCCCCTGACGTTAGCAACGCTCTGACTGGGGATTCTGCTCCTAGGGAAGCCCCTGACAACACTGTCCATAAATGGACACTGACGTTAGGAGCTTTAAGATGCCAAAATCCTAGGCCAGAACACTGGCATTTCACTGGCTGGGGATTCCACTCCTGGAGGGAGCCCCTGACGTCACTGTCCATATATGGATTGTGCTCCTGGAGGATCCCTTGATGTTACTGTCTGTACATAGACAATGACATTAGGGGCTTTGTAATGTGAGAATTCCAAGTCGGAGCGTTGGCAGCGCTGTGGCCGGGAATTACGCTTGTAGAGAAAGCCTCTCACTTTACTGTGCATATATGGCTTTAAATATCCATATTTTTTTCTTTAAACTCTGGAGTCCCCGGCCAGAGCATCGCAAGCACTCACTGGCCGGGATCTCCTGACTTGGGAAAGCCCTTGATGTCACTTTCACTATATGGACAGTGATGTTAGGAGTTTAAAAACCCAGGAATCCATGGCCAGAGCGTCGGCAATGCTCTGGTTAGTGATTACTCTCCTGGAAGGAGCCCCTGATGTCTGTCAATTGTTATGGTAGTAGTCGGATATGATCTTTAATAAATTGAAACCATTTTTTTAAGCTTTAAGAACAAGGTTTGACAATGATAAGTTCTACCCATGTGTATCTAATGCTGATATGTATCCATGCTCCTTACTCATTTTAATATTGTGTGATTGAACTTGGTAACTTGGTATGCTTTGCTGACTGTACTGTATGATCAGAAGTAGTAACTAGATGTTTAAGAATTAGATTCAGATAAGTTTTAGTAATGATACTTAGTTCAACAGATAGAGAGGTCCTATAGGGGAGGACCAAGTCAATGTGAGCTTAAAACTCTGAACAAATAAATACCAAGTCAGGCAGAGTAAAAAGTAAATTTAGATTACAAAGTTACTATTAAAATACAAACCACACAGCTCTTCAAGGTAGAGTTTGAGAAGCTGCATAATATACCCTCCTGCTACTTTGCCTAAATGGTGAGCAAATATAAATTTTTCTACCTAAAATGGCAGAAAACACACCATTTTGGAGATGGAAAGGACGGCTAGAGGGGAAATGGAGGAGGCCGTAGTTTTTTAATTAAATTTTTTTCCTTGGTGTTTTTTTTTTCCATTTGCTAACGATTTAGTCAAAGTAGCTCAAAAGTAAATGTCTTTATAATACATGATATTGTAAAGTAATGTAATGGGAAATTTTGGCGCATGCCCGTTTTGAGTAAAAATTTTAGCTTTTTGAGACTTTATGCTGTTTTCGCGTCTTTTCAACTAGTAAGTCGGGACCAGCGGGAGAGCAGATCTCCTGCATGACATATTTAATTTACACCTGCGGATATTATAGCTGACATCTATGCTAACTGGTGTAGATGTCAGTTTGTGCAGCACTGACAACCCAAGTTGCGCTATATTTATTTAGAGCTGTGGGCTTCTTGGAGTATGTTCACATAAATTTTTTTCTTTTCGTCAGAGGTATGCGTTGGGAGAAGTCACTACGTATACCTCCAACGGAAGGCTGTATAGGCATAGAGTGGGATATATCACCTGAACTCCCCGGGCACAGCGTTACTTTAAGCACTAGGCTCGGAAAGCCCCTGACGTTAGCAACGCTCTGACTGGGGATTCTGCTCCTAGGGAAGCCCCTGACAACACTGTCCATAAATGGACACTGACGTTAGGAGCTTTAAGATGCCAAAATCCTAGGCCAGAATACTGGCATTGCACTGGTTGGGTGTTCCACTCCTGGAGGGAGCCCCTGACGTCACTGTCCATATATGGATTCTGCTCCTGGAGGATCCCTTGATGTTACTGTCTGTACATAGACAGTGACATTAGGGGCTTTGTAATGTGAGAATTCCAAGTCGGAGCGTTGGCAGCGCTGTGGCCGGGAATTACGCTTGTAGAGAAAGCCTCTCACTTTACTGTGCATATATGGCTTTAAATATCCATATTTGGCTTTAAACTCTGGAGTCCCCGGCCAGAGCATCGCAAGCACTCACTGGCCGGGAACTCCTGACTTGGGAAAGCCCTTGATGTCACTTTCACTATATGGACAGTGATGTTAGGAGTTTAAAACCCAGGAATCCATGGCCAGAGCGTCGGCAATGCTCTGGTTAGTGATTACTCTCCTGGAAGGAGCCCCTGATGTCTGTCAATTGTTATGGTAGTAGTCGGATATGATCTTTAATAAATTGAAACCATTTTTTTAAGCTTTAAGAACAAGGTTTGACAATGATAAGTTCTACCCATGTGTATCTAATGCTGATATGTATCCATGCTCCTTACTCATTTTAATATTGTGTGATTGAACTTGGTAACTTGGTATGCTTGGCTGACTGTACTGTATGATCAGAAGTAGTAACTAGATGTTTAAGAATCAGATTCAGATAAGTTTTAGTAATGATACTTAGTTCAACAGATAGAGAGGTCCTATAGGGGAGGACCAAGTCAATGTGAGCTTGAAACTCTGAACAAATAAATACCAAGTCAGGCAGAGTAAAAAGTAAATTTAGATTAAAAAGTTACTATTAAAATACAAACCACACAGCTCTTCAAGGTAGAGTTTGAGAAGCTGCATAATATACCCTCCTGCTACTTTGCCTAAATAGTGAGCAAATAGAAATTTTTCTACCTAAAATGGCAGAAAACACACCATTTTGGAGATGGAAAGGACGGCTAGAGGGGAAATGGAGGAGGCCGTAGTTTTTTAATTAAATTTTTTTCCTTGGTGTTTTTTTTTTTCCATTTGCTAACGATTTAGTCAAAGTAGCTCAAAAGTAAATGTCTTTATAATACATGATATTGTAAAGTAATGTAATGGGAAATTTGGGCGCATTCCCGTTTTGAGTAAAAATTTGAGCTTTTTGAGACTTTATGCTGTTTTCGCGTCTTTTGAACTAGTAAGTCGGGACCAGCGGGAGAGCAGATCTCCTGCATGACATATTTAATTTACACCTGCGGATATTATAGCTGACATCTATGCTAACTGGTGTAGATGTCAGTTTGAGGAGCACTGACAACCCAAGTTGCGCCATATTTATTCAGAGCTGTGAGATTCTTGGAGTATGTTCACATTACATTTTTTCTTTTCGACAGAGGTATGCGTCGGGAGAAGTCTCTACGTATACCTCCAACGGAAGGCTGTATAGGCATAGAGTGGGATATATCACCTGAACTCCCCGGGCACAGCGTTACTTTAAGCACTAGGCTCGGAAAGCCCCTGACGTTAGCAACGCTCTGACTGGGGATTCTGCTCCTAGGGAAGCCCCTGACAACACTGTCCATAAATGGACACTGACGTTAGGAGCTTTAAGATGCCAAAATCCTAGGCCAGAACACTGGCATTGCAATGGCTGGGGATTCCACTCCTGGAGGGAGCCCCTGACGTCACTGTCCATATATGGATTCTGCTCCTGGAGGATCCCTTGATGTTACTGTCTGTACATAGACAGTGACATTAGGGGCTTTGTAATGTTAGAATTCCAAGTCGGAGCGTTGGCAGCGCTGTGGCCGGGAATTACGCTTGTAGAGAAAGCCTCTCACTTTACTGTGCATATATGGCTTTAAATATCCTTATTTGGCTTTAAACTCTGGAGTCCCCGGCCAGAGCATCGCAAGCACTCACTGGCCGGGAACTCCTGACTTGGGAAAGCCCTTGATGTCACTTTCACTATATGGACAGTGATGTTAGGAGTTTAAAAACGCAGGAATCCATGGCCAGAGCGTCGGCAATGCTCTGGTTAGTGATTACTCTCCTGGAAGGAGCCCCTGATGTCTGTCAATTGTAATGGTAGTAGTCGGATATGATCTTTAATAAATTTAAACAATTATTTTAAGCTTTAAGAACAAGGTTTGACAATGATAAGTTCTACCCATGTGTATCTAATGCTGATATGTATCCATGCTCCTTACTCATTTTAATATTGTGTGATTGAACTTGGTAACTTGGTATGCTTGGCTGACTGTGCTGTATCATCAGAAGTAGTAACTAGATGTTTAAGAATCAGATTCAGATAAGTTTTAGTAATGATACTTAGTTCAACAGATAGAGAGGTCCTATAGGGGAGGACCAAGTCAATGTGAGCTTGAAACTCTGAACAAATAAATACCAAGTCAGGCAGAGTAAAAAGTAAATTTAGATTAAAAAGTTACTATTAAAATACAAACCACACAGCTCTTCAAGGTAGAGTTTGAGAAGCTGCATAATATACCCTCCTGCTACTTTGCCTAAATGGTGAACAAATAGAATTTTTTCTACCTAAAATGGCAGAAAACACACCATTTTGGAGATGGAAAGGATGGCTAGAGGGGAAATGGAGGAGGCCGTAGTTTTTTAATTACATTTTTTTCCTTGGTGTTTTTTTTTTCCCATTTTCTAACGATTTAGTCAAAGTAGCTCAAAAGTAAATGTCTTTATAATACTGTAATATTGTAAAGTAATGTAATGGGAAATTTTGGCGCATGCCCGTTTTGAGTAAAAATTTTAGCTTTTTGAGACATTATGCTGTTTTCGCGTCTTTTCAGCTAGTAAGTCGGGACCAGCGGGAGAGCAGATCTCCTGCATGACATATTTAATTTACACCTGCGGATATTATAGCTGACATCTATGCTAACTGGTGTAGATGTCAGTTTGTGCAGCACTGACAACCCAAGTTGCGCCATATTTATTCAGAGCTGTGGGCTTCTTGGAGTATGTTCACATTCAATTTTTTCTTTTCGTCAGAGGTATGCGTTGGGAGAAGTCTCTACGTATACCTCCAACGGAAGGCTGTATAGGCATAGAGTGGGATATATCACCTGAACTCCCCGGGCACAGCGTTACTTTAAGCACTAGGCTCGGAAAGCCCCTGACGTTAGCAACGCTCTGACTGGGGATTCTGCTCCTAGGGAAGCCCCTGACAACACTGTCCATAAATGGACACTGATGTTAGGAGCTTTAAGATGCCAAAATCCTAGGCCAGAACACTGGCATTTCACTGGCTGGGGATTCCACTCCTGGAGGGAGCCCCTGACGTCACTGTCCATATATGGATTCTGCTCCTGGAAGATCCCTTGATGTTACTGTCTGTACATAGACAGTGACATTAGGGGCTTTGTAATGTGAGAATTCCAAGTCGGAGCGTTGGCAGCGCTGTGGCCGGGAATTACGCTTGTAGAGAAAGCCTCTCACTTTACTGTGCATATATGGCTTTAAATATCCATATTTGGCTTTAAACTCTGGAGTCCCCGGCCAGAGCATCACAAGCACTCACTGGCCGGGAACTCCTGACTTGGGAAAGCCCTTGATGTCACTTTCACTATATGGACAGTGATGTTAAGAGTTTAAAAACCCAGGAATCCATGGCCAGAGCGTCGGCAATGCTCTGGTTAGTGATTACTCTCCTGGAAGGAGCCCCTGATGTCTGTCAATTGTTATGGTAGTAGTCGGATATGATCTTTAATAAATTGAAACCATTTTTTAAGCTTTAAGAACAAGGTTTGACAATGATAAGTTCTACCCATGTGTATCTAATGCTGATATGTATCCATGCTCCTTACTCATTTTAATATTGTGTGATTGAACTTGGTAACTTGGTTTGCTTGGCTGACTGTACTGTATGATCAGAAGTAGTAACTAGATGTTTAAGAATCAGATTCAGATAAGTTTTAGTAATGATACTTAGTTCAACAGATAGAGAGGTCCTATAGGGGAGGACCAAGTCAATGTGAGCTTGAAACTTTGAACAAATAAATACCAAGTCAGGCAGAGTAAAAAGTACATTTAGATTACAAAGTTACTATTAAAATACAAACCACACAGCTCTTCAAGGTAGAGTTTGAGAAGCTGCATAATATACCCTCCTGCTACTTTGCCTAAATGGTGAACAAATAGAATTTTTTCTACCTAAAATGGCAGAAAACACACCATTTTGGAGATGGAAAGGACGGCTAGAGGGGAAATGGAGGAGGTCGTAGTTTTTTAATTACATTTTTTTCCTTGGTGTTTTTTTTTTTCCATTTGCTAACGATTTAGTCAAAGTAGCTCAAAAGTAAATGTCTTTATAATACATGATATTGTAAAGTAATGTAATGGGAAATTTTGGCGCATGCCCGTTTTGAGTAAAAATTTTAGCTTTTTGAGACATTATGCTGTTTTTGCGTCTTTTCAGCTAGTAAGTCGGGACCAGCGGGAGAGCAGATCTCCTGCATGACATATTTAATTTACACCTGCGGATATTATAGCTGACATCTATGCTAACTGGTGTAGATGTCAGTTTGTGCAGCACTGACAACCCAATTTGCGCTATATTTATTCAGAGCTGTGGGCTTCTTGGAGTATGTTCACATTAATTTTTTTCTTTTCTTCAGAGGTATGCGTTGGGAGAAGTCTCTACGTATACCTCCAACGGAAGGCTGTATAGGCATAGAGTGGGATATATCACCTGAACTCCCCGGGCACAGCGTTACTTTAAGCACTAGGCTCGGAAAGCCCCTGACGTTAGCAACGCTCTGACTGGGGATTCTGCTCCTAGGGAAGCCCCTGACAACACTGTCCATAAATGGACACTGACGTTAGGAGCTTTAAGATGCCAAAATCCTAGGCCAGAACACTGGCATTTCACTGGCTGGGGATTCCACTCCTGGAGGGAGCCCCTGACGTCACTGTCCATATATGGATTGTGCTCCTGGAGGATCCCTTGATGTTACTGTCTGTACATAGACAATGACATTAGGGGCTTTGTAATGTGAGAATTCCAAGTCGGAGCGTTGGCAGCGCTGTGGCCGGGAATTACGCTTGTAGAGAAAGCCTCTCACTTTACTGTGCATATATGGCTTTAAATATCCATATTTGGCTTTAAACTCTGGAGTCCCCGGCCAGAGCATCGCAAGCACTCACTGGCCGGGAACTCCTGACTTGGGAAAGCCCTTGATGTCACTTTCACTATATGGACAGTGATGTTAAGAGTTTAAAAACCCAGGAATCCATGGCCAGAGCGTCGGCAATGCTCTGGTTAGTGATTACTCTCCTGGAAGGAGCCCCTGATGTCTGTCAATTGTTATGGTAGTAGTCGGATATGATCTTTAATAAATTGAAACCATTTTTTAAGCTTTAAGAACAAGGTTTGACAATGATAAGTTCTACCCATGTGTATCTAATGCTGATATGTATCCATGCTCCTTACTCATTTTAATATTGTGTGATTGAACTTGGTAACTTGGTTTGCTTGGCTGACTGTACTGTATGATCAGAAGTAGTAACTAGATGTTTAAGAATCAGATTCAGATAAGTTTTAGTAATGATACTTAGTTCAACAGATAGAGAGGTCCTATAGGGGAGGACCAAGTCAATGTGAGCTTGAAACTTTGAACAAATATATACCAAGTCAGGCAGAGTAAAAAGTACATTTAGATTACAAAGTTACTATTAAAATACAAACCACACAGCTCTTCAAGGTAGAGTTTGAGAAGCTGCATAATATACCCTCCTGCTACTTTGCCTAAATGGTGAACAAATAGAATTTTTTCTACCTAAAATGGCAGAAAACACACCATTTTGGAGATGGAAAGGACGGCTAGAGGGGAAATGGAGGAGGTCGTAGTTTTTTAATTACATTTTTTTCCTTGGTGTTTTTTTTTTTCCATTTGCTAACGATTTAGTCAAAGTAGCTCAAAAGTAAATGTCTTTATAATACATGATATTGTAAAGTAATGTAATGGGAAATTTTGGCGCATGCCCGTTTTGAGTAAAAATTTTAGCTTTTTGAGACATTATGCTGTTTTTGCGTCTTTTCAGCTAGTAAGTCGGGACCAGCGGGAGAGCAGATCTCCTGCATGACATATTTAATTTACACCTGCGGATATTATAGCTGACATCTATGCTAACTGGTGTAGATGTCAGTTTGTGCAGCACTGACAACCCAATTTGCGCTATATTTATTCAGAGCTGTGGGCTTCTTGGAGTATGTTCACATTAATTTTTTTCTTTTCTTCAGAGGTATGCGTTGGGAGAAGTCTCTACGTATACCTCCAACAGGAGGCTGTATAGGCATAGAGTGGGATATATCACCTGAACTCCCCGGGCACAGCGTTACTTTAAGCACTAGGCTCGGAAAGCCCCTGACGTTAGCAACGCTCTGACTGGGGATTCTGCTCCTAGGGAAGCCCCTGACAACACTGTCCATAAATGGACACTGACGTTAGGAGCTTTAAGATGCCAAAATCCTAGGCCAGAACACTGGCATTTCACTGGCTGGGGATTCCACTCCTGGAGGGAGCCCCTGACGTCACTGTCCATATATGGATTGTGCTCCTGGAGGATCCCTTGATGTTACTGTCTGTACATAGACAATGACATTAGGGGCTTTGTAATGTGAGAATTCCAAGTCGGAGCGTTGGCAGCGCTGTGGCCGGGAATTACGCTTGTAGAGAAAGCCTCTCACTTTACTGTGCATATATGGCTTTAAATATCCATATTTTTTTCTTTAAACTCTGGAGTCCCCGGCCAGAGCATCGCAAGCACTCACTGGCCGGGATCTCCTGACTTGGGAAAGCCCTTGATGTCACTTTCACTATATGGACAGTGATGTTAGGAGTTTAAAAACCCAGGAATCCATGGCCAGAGCGTCGGCAATGCTCTGGTTAGTGATTACTCTCCTGGAAGGAGCCCCTGATGTCTGTCAATTGTTATGGTAGTAGTCGGATATGATCTTTAATAAATTGAAACCATTTTTTTAAGCTTTAAGAACAAGGTTTGACAATGATAAGTTCTACCCATGTGTATCTAATGCTGATATGTATCCATGCTCCTTACTCATTTTAATATTGTGTGATTGAACTTGGTAACTTGGTATGCTTTGCTGACTGTACTGTATGATCAGAAGTAGTAACTAGATGTTTAAGAATCAGATTCAGATAAGTTTTAGTAATGATACTTAGTTCAACAGATAGAGAGGTCCTATAGGGGAGGACCAAGTCAATGTGAGCTTAAAACTCTGAACAAATAAATACCAAGTCAGGCAGAGTAAAAAGTAAATTTAGATTACAAAGTTACTATTAAAATACAAACCACACAGCTCTTCAAGGTAGAGTTTGAGAAGCTGCATAATATACCCTCCTGCTACTTTGCCTAAATGGTGAGCAAATATAAATTTTTCTACCTAAATTGGCAGAAAACACACCATTTTGGAGATGGAAAGGACGGCTAGAGGGGAAATGGAGGAGGCCGTAGTTTTTTAATTAAATTTTTTCCTTGGTGTTTTTTTTTTCCATTTGCTAACGATTTAGTCAAAGTAGCTCAAAAGTAAATGTCTTTATAATACATGATATTGTAAAGTAATGTAATGGGAAATTTTGGCGCATGCCCGTTTTGAGTAAAAATGTTAGCTTTTTGAGACATTATGCTGTTTTCGCGTCTTTTCAGCTAGTAAGTCGGGACCAGCGGGAGAGCAGATCTCCTGCATGACATATTTAATTTACACCTGCGGATATTATAGCTGACATCTATGCTAACTGGTGTAGATGTCAGTTTGTGCAGCACTGACAACCCAAGTTGCGCTATATTTATTCAGAGCTGTGGGCTTCTTGGAGTATGTTCACATTAATTTTTTTCTTTTCGTCAGAGGTATGCGTTGGGAGAAGTCACTACGTATACCTCCAACGGAAGGCTGTATAGGCATAGAATGGGATATATCACCTGAACTCCCCGGGCACAGCGTTACTTTAAGCACTAGGCTCGGAAAGCCCCTGACGTTAGCAACGCTCTGACTGGGGATTCTGCTCCTAGGGAAGCCCCTGACAACACTGTCCATAAATGGACACTGACGTTAGGAGCTTTAAGATGCCAAAATCCTAGGCCAGAACACTGGCATTGCACTGGCTGGGTGTTCCACTCCTGGAGGGAGCCCCTGACGTCACTGTCCATATATGGATTCTGCTCCTGGAGGATTCCTTGATGTTACTGTCTGTACATAGACAGTGACATTAGGGGCTTTGTAATGTGAGAATTCCAAGTCGGAGCGTTGGCAGCGCTGTGGCCGGGTATTACGCTTGTAGAGAAAGCCTCTCACTTTACTGTGCATATATGGCTTTAAATATCCATATTTGGCTTTAAACTCTGGAGTCCCCGGCCAGAGCATCGCAAGCACTCACTGGCCGGGAACTGCTGACTTGGGAAAGCCCTTGATGTCACTTTCACTATATGGACAGTGATGTTAGGAGTTTAAAAACCCAGGAATCCATGGCCAGAGCGTCGGCAATGCTCTGGTTAGTGATTACTCTCCTGGAAGGAGCCCCTGATGTCTGTCAATTGTTATGGTAGTAGTCGGATATGATCTTTAATAAATTGAAACCATTTTTTTAAGCTTTAAGAACAAGGTTTGACAATGATAAGTTCTACCCATGTGTATCTAATGCTGATATGTATCCATGCTCCTTACTCATTTTAATATTGTGTGATTGAACTTGGTAACTTGGTATGCTTGGCTGACTGTACTGTATGATCAGAAGTAGTAACTAGATGTTTAAGAATCAGATTCAGATAAGTTTTAGTAATGATACTTAGTTCAACAGATAGAGAGGTCCTATAGGGGAGGACCAAGTCAATGTGAGCTTAAAACTCTGAACAAATAAATACCAAGTCAGGCAGAGTAAAAAGTAAATTTAGATTACAAAGTTACTATTAAAATACAAACCACACAGCTCTTCAAGGTAGAGTTTGAGAAGCTGCATAATATACCCTCCTGCTACTTTGCCTAAATGGTGAGCAAATATAAATTTTTCTACCTAAAATGGCAGAAAACCCACCATTTTGGAGATGGAAAGGACGGCTAGAGGGGAAATGGAGGAGGCCGTAGTTTTTTAATTAAATTTTTTTCCTTGGTGTTTTTTTTTTTCCATTTGCTAACGATTTAGTCAAAGTAGCTCAAAAGTAAATGTCTTTATAATACATGATATTGTAAAGTAATGTAATGGGAAATTTTGGCGCATGCCCGTTTTGAGTAAAAATTTTAGCTTTTTGAGACTTTATGCTGTTTTCGCGTCTTTTCAACTAGTAAGTCGGGACCAGCGGGAGAGCAGATCTCCTGCATGACATATTTAATTTACACCTGCGGATATTATAGCTGACATCTATGCTAACTGGTGTTGATGTCAGTTTGTGCAGCACTGACAACCCAAGTTGCGCCATATTTATTCAGAGCTGTGGGCTTCTTGGAGTATGTTCACATTCAATTTTTTCTTTTCGTCAGAGGTATGCGTTGGGAGAAGTCTCTATGTATACCTCCAACGGAAGTCTGTATAGGCATAGAGTGGGATATATCACCTGAACTCCCCGGGCACAGCGTTACTTTAAGCACTAGCCTCGGAAAGCCCCTGACGTTAGCAACGCTCTGACTGGGGATTCTGCACCTAGGGAAGCCCCTGACAACACTGTCCATAAATGGACACTGACTTTAGGAGCTTTAAGATGCCAAAATCCTAGGCCAGAACACTGGCATTGCACTGGCTGGGGATTCCACTCCTGGAGGGAGCCCCTGACGTCACTGTCCATATATGGATTCTGCTCCTGGAGGATCCCTTGATGTTACTGTTTGTACATAGACAGTGACATTAGGGGCTTTGTAATGTGAGAATTCCAAGTCGGAGCGTTGGCAGCGCTGTGGCCGGGAATTACGCTTGTAGAGAAAGCCTCTCACTTTACTGTGCATATATGGCTTTAAATATCCATATTTGGCTTTAAACTCTGGAGTCCCCGGCCAGAGCATCGCAAGCACTCACTGGCCGGGAACTCCTGACTTGGGAAAGCCCTTGATGTCACTTTCACTATATGGACAGTGATGTTAGGAGTTTAAAAACGCAGGAATCCATGGCCAGAGCGTCGGCAATGCTCTGGTTAGTGATTACTCTCCTGGAAGGAGCCCCTGATGTCTGTCAATTGTTATGGTAGTAGTCGGATATGATCTTTAATAAATTTAAACCATTATTTTAAGCTTTAAGAACAAGGTTTGACAATGATAAGTTCTACCCATGTGTATCTAATACTGATATGTATCCATGCTCCTTACTCATTTTAATATTGTGTGATTGAACTTGGTAACTTGGTATGCTTGGCTGACTGTATTGTATGATCAGAAGTAGTAACTAGATGTTTAAGAATCAGATTCAGATAAGTTTTAGTAATGATACTTAGTTCAACAGATAGAGAGGTCCTATAGGGGAGGACCAAGTCAATGTGAGCTTGAAACTCTGAACAAATAAATACCAAGTCAGGCAGAGTAAAAAGTACATTTAGATTAAAAAGTTACTATTAAAATACAAACCACACAGCTCTTCAAGGTAGAGTTTGAGAAGCTGCATAATATACCCTCCTGCTACTTTGCCTAAATGGTGAGCAAATAGAAATTTTTCTACCTAAAATGGCAGAAAACACACCATTTTGGAGATGGAAAGGACGGCTAGAGGGGAAATGGAGGAGGCCGTAGTTTTTTAATTACATCTTTTTCCTTGGTGTTTTTTTTTTCTATTTGCTAACGATTTAGTCAAAGTAGCTCAAAAGTAAATGTCTTTATAATACATGATATTGTAAAGTAATGTAATGGGAAATTTTGGCGCATGCCCGTTTTGAGTAAAAATTTTAGCTTTTTGAGACATTATGCTGTTTTCGCGTCTTTTCAGCTAGTAAGTCGGGACCAGCGGGAGAGCAGATCTCCTGCATGACATATTTAATTTACACCTGCGGATATTATAGCTGACATCTATGCTAACTGGTGTAGATGTCAGTTTGTGCAGCACTGACAACCCAAGTTGCGCCATATTTATTCAGAGCTGTGGGCTTCTTGGAGTATGTTCACATTCAATTTTTTCTTTTCGTCAGAGGTATGCGTTGGGAGAAGTCTCTACGTATACCTCCAACGGAAGGCTGTATAGGCATAGAGTGGGATATATCACCTGAACTCCCCGGGCACAGCGTTACTTTAAGCTCTAGCCTCGGAAAGCCCCTGACGTTAGCAACGCTCTGACTGGGGATTCTGCACCTAGGGAAGCCCCTGACAACACTGTCCATAAATGGACACTGACTTTAGGAGCTTTAAGATGCCAAAATCCTAGGCCAGAACACTGGCATTGCACTGGCTGGGGATTCCACTCCTGGAGGGAGCCCCTGACGTCACTGTCCATATATGGATTCTGCTCCTGGAGGATCCCTTGATATTACTGTCTGTACATAGACAGTGACATTAGGGGCTTTGTAATGTGAGAATTCCAAGTCGGAGCGTTGGCAGCGCTGTGGCCGGGAATTACGCTTGTAGAGAAAGCCTCTCACTTTACTGTGCATATATGGCTTTAAATATCCATATTTTTATCTTTAAACTCTGGAGTCCCCGGCCAGAGCATCGCAAGCACTCACTGGCCGGGATCTCCTGACTTGGGAAAGCCCTTGATGTCACTTTCACTATATGGACAGTGATGTTAGGAGTTTAAAAACCCAGGAATCCATTGCCAGAGCGTCGGCAATGCTCTGGTTAGTGATTACTCTCCTGGAAGGAGCCCCTGATGTCTGTCAATTGTTATGGTAGTAGTCGGATATGATCTTTAATAAATTGAAACCATTTTTTTAAGCTTTAAGAACAAGGTTTGACAATGATAAGTTCTACCCATGTGTATCTAATGCTGATATGTATCCATGCTCCTTACTCATTTTAATATTGTGTGATTGAACTTGGTAACTTGGTATGCTTGGCTGACTGTACTGTATGATCAGAAGTAGTAACTAGATGTTTAAGAATCAGATTCAGATAAGTTTTAGTAATGATACTTAGTTCAACAGATAGAGAGGTCCTATAGGGGAGGACCAAGTCAATGTGAGCTTGAAACTCTGAACAAATAAATACCAAGTCAGGCAGAGTAAAAAGTAAATTTAGATTACAAAGTTACTATTAAAATACAAACCACACAGCTCTTCAAGGTAGAGTTTGAGAAGCTGCATAATATACCCTCCTGCTACTTTGCCTAAATAGTGAGCATATATAAATTTTTCTACCTAAAATGGCAGAAAACACACCATTTTGGAGATGGAAAGGACGGCTAGAGGGGAAATGGAGGAGGCCGTAGTTTTTTAATTACATTTTTTTCCTTGGTGTTTTTTTTTTTCCATTTGCTAACGATTTAGTCAAAGTAGCTCAAAAGTAAATGTCTTTATAATACATGATATTGTAAAGTAATGTAATGGGAAATTTTGGCGCATGCCCGTTTTGAGTAAAAATTTTAGCTTTTTGAGACATTATGCTGTTTTTGCGTCTTTTCAGCTAGTAAGTCGGGACCAGCGGGAGAGCAGATCTCCTGCATGACATATTTAATTTACACCTGCGGATATTATAGCTGACATCTATGCTAACTGGTGTAGATGTCAGTTTGTGCAGCACTGACAACCCAATTTGCGCTATATTTATTCAGAGCTGTGGGCTTCTTGGAGTATGTTCACATTAATTTTTTTCTTTTCTTCAGAGGTATGCGTTGGGAGAAGTCTCTACGTATACCTCCAACGGAAGGCTGTATAGGCATAGAGTGGGATATATCACCTGAACTCCCCGGGCACAGCGTTACTTTAAGCACTAGGCTCGGAAAGCCCCTGACGTTAGCAACGCTCTGACTGGGGATTCTGCTCCTAGGGAAGCCCCTGACAACACTGTCCATAAATGGACACTGACGTTAGGAGCTTTAAGATGCCAAAATCCTAGGCCAGAACACTGGCATTTCACTGGCTGGGGATTCCACTCCTGGAGGGAGCCCCTGACGTCACTGTCCATATATGGATTGTGCTCCTGGAGGATCCCTTGATGTTACTGTCTGTACATAGACAATGACATTAGGGGCTTTGTAATGTGAGAATTCCAAGTCGGAGCGTTGGCAGCACTGTGGCCGGGAATTACGCTTGTAGAGAAAGCCTCTCACTTTACTGTGCATATATGGCTTTAAATATCCATATTTTTTTCTTTAAACTCTGGAGTCCCCGGCCAGAGCATCGCAAGCACTCACTGGCCGGGATCTCCTGACTTGGGAAAGCCCTTGATGTCACTTTCACTATATGGACAGTGATGTTAGGAGTTTAAAAACCCAGGAATCCATGGCCAGAGCGTCGGCAATGCTCTGGTTAGTGATTACTCTCCTGGAAGGAGCCCCTGATGTCTGTCAATTGTTATGGTAGTAGTCGGATATGATCTTTAATAAATTGAAACCATTTTTTTAAGCTTTAAGAACAAGGTTTGACAATGATAAGTTCTACCCATGTGTATCTAATGCTGATATGTATCCATGCTCCTTACTCATTTTAATATTGTGTGATTGAACTTGGTAACTTGGTATGCTTTGCTGACTGTACTGTATGATCAGAAGTAGTAACTAGATGTTTAAGAATTAGATTCAGATAAGTTTTAGTAATGATATTTAGTTCAACAGATAGAGAGGTCCTATAGGGGAGGACCAAGTCAATGTGAGCTTAAAACTCTGAACAAATAAATACCAAGTCAGGCAGAGTAAAAAGTAAATTTAGATTACAAAGTTACTATTAAAATACAAACCACACAGCTCTTCAAGGTAGAGTTTGAGAAGCTGCATAATATACCCTCCTGCTACTTTGCCTAAATGGTGAGCAAATATAAATTTTTCTACCTAAAATGGCAGAAAACACACCATTTTGGAGATGGAAAGGACGGCTAGAGGGGAAATGGAGGAGGCCGTAGTTTTTTAATTAAATTTTTTTCCTTGGTGTTTTTTTTTTCCATTTGCTAACGATTTAGTCAAAGTAGCTCAAAAGTAAATGTCTTTATAATACATGATATTGTAAAGTAATGTAATGGGAAATTTTGGCGCATGCCCGTTTTGAGTAAAAATTTTAGCTTTTTGAGACTTTATGCTGTTTTCGCGTCTTTTCAACTAGTAAGTCGGGACCAGCGGGAGAGCAGATCTCCTGCATGACATATTTAATTTACACCTGCGGATATTATAGCTGACATCTATGCTAACTGGTGTAGATGTCAGTTTGTGCAGCACTGACAACCCAAGTTGCGCTATATTTATTCAGAGCTGTGGGCTTCTTGGAGTATGTTCACATTAATTTTTTGCTTTTCGTCAGAGGTATGCGTTGGGAGAAGTCACTACGTATACCTCCAACGGAAGGCTGTATAGGCATAGAGTGGGATATATCACCTGAACTCCCCGGGCACAGCGTTACTTTAAGCACTAGGCTCGGAAAGCCCCTGACGTTAGCAACGCTCTGACTGGGGATTCTGCTCCTAGGGAAGCCCCTGACAACACTGTCCATAAATGGACACTGACGTTAGGAGCTTTAAGATGCCAAAATCCTAGGCCAGAACACTGGCATTGCACTGGCTGGGTGTTCCACTCCTGGAGGGAGCCCCTGACGTCACTGTCCATATATGGATTCTGCTCCTGGAGGATCCCTTGATGTTACTGTCTGTACATAGACAGTGACATTAGGGGCTTTGTAATGTGAGAATTCCAAGTCGGAGCGTTGGCAGCGCTGTGGCCGGGTATTACGCTTGTAGAGAAAGCCTCTCACTTTACTGTGCATATATGGCTTTAAATATCCATATTTGGCTTTAAACTCTGGAGTCCCCGGCCAGAGCATCGCAAGCACTCACTGGCCGGGAACTGCTGACTTGGGAAAGCCCTTGATGTCACTTTCACTATATGGACAGTGATGTTAGGAGTTTAAAAACCCAGGAATCCATGGCCAGAGCGTCGGCAATGCTCTGGTTAGTGATTACTCTCCTGGAAGGAGCCCCTGATGTCTGTCAATTGTTATGGTAGTAGTCGGATATGATCTTTAATAAATTGAAACCATTTTTTTAAGCTTTAAGAACAAGGTTTGACAATGATAAGTTCTACCCATGTGTATCTAATGCTGATATGTATCCATGCTCCTTACTCATTTTAATATTGTGTGATTGAACTTGGTAACTTGGTATGCTTTGCTGACTGTACTGTATGATCAGAAGTAGTAACTAGATGTTTAAGAATCAGATTCAGATAAGTTTTAGTAATGATACTTAGTTCAACAGATAGAGAGGTCCTATAGGGGAGGACCAAGTCAATGTGAGCTTAAAACTCTGAACAAATAAATACCAAGTCAGGCAGAGTAAAAAGTAAATTTAGATTACAAAGTTACTATTAAAATACAAACCACACAGCTCTTCAAGGTAGAGTTTGAGAAGCTGCATAATATACCCTCCTGCTACTTTGCCTAAATGGTGAGCAAATATAAATTTTTCTACCTAAAATGGCAGAAAACACACCATTTTGGAGATGGAAAGGACGGCTAGAGGGGAAATGGAGGAGGCCGTAGTTTTTTAATTAAATTCTTTTCCTTGGTGTTTTTTTTTCCATTTGCTAACGATTTAGTCAAAGTAGCTCAAAAGTAAATGTCTTTATAATACATGATATTGTAAAGTAATGTAATGGGAAATTTTGGCGCATGCCCGTTTTGAGTCAAAATTTTAGCTTTTTGAGACTTTATGCTGTTTTCGCGTCTTTTCAACTAGTAAGTCGGGACCAGCGGGAGAGCAGATCTCCTGCATGACATATTTAATTTACACCTGCGGATATTATAGCTGACATCTATGCTAACTGGTGTAGATGTCAGTTTGTGCAGCACTGACAACCCAAGTTGCGCCATATTTATTCAGAGCTGTGGGCTTCTTGGAGTATGTTCACATTAATTTTTTTCTTTTCGTCAGAGGTATGCGTTGGGAGAAGTCACTACGTATACCTCCAACGGAAGGCTGTATAGGCATAGAGTGGGATATATCACCTGAACTCCCCGGGCACAGCGTTACTTTAAGCACTAGCCTCGGAAAGCCCCTGACGTTAGCAACGCTCTGACTGGGGATTCTGCACCTAGGGAAGCCCCTGACAACACTGTCCATAAATGGACACTGACTTTAGGAGCTTTAAGATGCCAAAATCCTAGGCCAGAACACTGGCATTGCACTGGCTGGGTGTTCCACTCCTGGAGGGAGCCCCTGACGTCACTGTCCATATATGGATTCTGCTCCTGGAGGATCCCTTGATGTTACTGTCTGTACATAGACAGTGACATTAGGGGCTTTGTAATGTGAGAATTCCAAGTCGGAGCGTTGGCAGCGCTGTGGCCGGGTATTACGCTTGTAGAGAAAGCCTCTCACTTTACTGTGCATATATGGCTTTAAATATCCATATTTGGCTTTAAACTCTGGAGTCCCCGGCCAGAGCATCGCAAGCACTCACTGGCCGGGAACTGCTGACTTGGGAAAGCCCTTGATGTCACTTTCACTATATGGACAGTGATGTTAGGAGTTTAAAAACCCAGGAATCCATGGCCAGAGCGTCGGCAATGCTCTGGTTAGTGATTACTCTCCTGGAAGGAGCCCCTGATGTCTGTCAATTGTTATGGTAGTAGTCGGATATGATCTTTAATAAATTGAAACCATTTTTTTAAGCTTTAAGAACAAGGTTTGACAATGATAAGTTCTACCCATGTGTATCTAATGCTGATATGTATCCATGCTCCTTACTCATTTTAATATTGTGTGATTGAACTTGGTAACTTGGTATGCTTGGCTGACTGTACTGTATGATCAGAAGTAGTAACTAGATGTTTAAGAATCAGATTCACATAAGTTTTAGTAATGATACTTAGTTCAACAGATAGAGAGGTCCTATAGGGGATTACCAAGTCAATGTGAGCTTGAAACTCTGAACAAATAAATACCATGTCAAGCAGAGTAAAAAGTACATTTAGATTAAAAAGTTACTATTAAAATACAAACCACACAGCTCTTCAAGGTAGAGTTTGAGAAGCTGCATAATATACCCTCCTGCTAGTTTGCCTAAATGGTGAGCAAATAGAATTTTTTCTACCTAAAATGGCAGAAAACACACCATTTTGGAGATGGAAAGGACGGCTAGAGGGGAAATGGAGGAGGCCGTAGTTTTTTAATTACATTTTTTTCCTTGGTGTTTTTTTTTTTCCATTTGCTAACGATTTAGTCAAAGTAGCTCAAAAGTAAATGTCTTTATAATACATGATATTGTAAAGTAATGTAATGGGAAATTTTGGCGCATGCCCGTTTTGAGTAAAAATTTTAGCTTTTTGAGACATTATGCTGTTTTCGCGTCTTTTCAGCTAATAAGTCGGGACCAGCGGGAGAGCAGATCTCCTGCATGACATATTTCATTTACACCTGCGGATATTATAGCTGACATCTATGCTAACTGGTGTAGATGTCAGTTTGTGCAGCACTGACAACCCAAGTTGCGCCATATTTATTCAGAGCTGTGGGCTTCTTGGAGTATGTTCACATTCAATTTTTTCTTTTCGTCAGAGGTATGCGTTGGGAGAAGTCTCTACGTATACCTCCAACGGAAGGCTGTATAGGCATAGAGTGGGATATATAACCTGAACTCCCCGGGCACAGCGTTACTTTAAGCACTAGGCTCGGAAAGCCCCTGACGTTAGCAACGCTCTGACTGGGGATTCTGCTCCTAGGGAAGCCCCTGACAACACTGTCCATAAATGGACACTGACGTTAGGAGCTTTAAGATGCCAAAATCCTAGGCCAGAGCACTGGCATTGCACTGGCTGGGGATTCAACTCCTGGAGGGAGCACCTGACGTCACTATCCATATATGGATTCTGCTCCTGGAGAATCCATTGATGTTAATGTCTGTACATATACAGTGACATTAGGGGCTTTGTAATGTGAGAATTCCAAGTCGGAGCGGTGGCAGCGCTGTGGCCGGGAATTACGCTTGTAGAGAAAGCCTCTCACTTTACTGTGCATATATGGCTTTAAATATCCATATTTGGCTTTAAACTCTGGAGTCCCCGGCCAGAGCATCGCAAGCACTCACTGGCCGGGAACTCCTGACTTGGGAAAGCCCTTGATGTCACTTTCACTATATGGACAGTGATGTTAGGAGTTTAAAAACCCAGGAATCCATGGCCAGAGCGTCGGCAATGCTCTGGTTAGTGATTACTCTCCTGGAAGGAGCCCCTGATGTCTGTCAATTGTTATGGTAGTAGTCGGATATGATCTTTAATAAATTGAAAACATTTTTTTAAGCTTTAAAGGGAATGTGTTGCCAGAAAAACATGTTTGTTTTTTTTTAATTAAACATTTAGTGTGTAGGTGATTAAACATTGTTCAAATTTTTTATTTTTTTTTCACGAGTCAGGAAATATTATAAATTAATTCTAATTTATAATATTTCCCATTGCTGGTCACTAGATGGAGCTATTCCCAAAATTGCAGCAATGCAAAATTGGGTAAAAAGCCCTCGCTCTAGTGAGCTCTCAGCATCCCCCCCCTCCTTTATCCTGGCTAGTGCCGGGATAAACGAGGGGTTTGAACGGTCTAACCTCCTACACTGTGTGTCGCCATTTTTTGAGCTAACACACAGTGTAGTAGGTTTAAATACAGTAGTAAACGTACACAAACACGAACATACATAGAAATCTCTTACCTGCTCCTGCCGCCGCGGCTCCCTCCGGCCCGTCCGCTCCGTCTGCTGCCGCTGGTCCAAGTGCACAAGTCCGGAAGCCGCGACCGGAAGTAGTAATTTTACTGTCCGGCCGCGACTTCTGGTCCACAGGAAAATGGCGCCGGACGGCGCGCATTTCAAATTGGACTGTGTGGGAGCGGCGCATGCGCAGTTCCCACGCAGACGGCGTACATGTTAGTGGATGGAACGGGCCCCGTTCGCAGTCCCTATGGGACTGTGGCTGCCGTATTCCATGTCTGTATGTGTCGTTAATCGACACATACAGAAATGGAAAAAAAAGGGAAGAAAAAGTATAAAAATAAGAAAAAGTAAAACACAAACACACAAATAAATATAAATATAAATTTTTAATAAAGCACTAACATCTTTAACATATTAAAAAAAAAATTGTGATGACACTGTTCCTTTAAGAACAAGGTTTGACAATGATAAGTTCTACCCATGTGTATCTAATGCTGATATGTATCCATGCTCCTTACTCATTTTAATATTGTGTGATTGAACTTGGTATGCTTGGCTGACTGTACTGTATGATCAGAAGTAGTAACTAGATGTTTAAGAATAATATTCAGATAAGTTTTAGTAATGATACTTAGTTCAACAGATAGAGAGGTCCTATAGGGGAGGACCAAGTCAATGTGAGCTTGAAACTCTGAACAAATAAATA
This sequence comes from Rhinoderma darwinii, assembly GCF_050947455.1. Classification (NCBI taxonomy): domain Eukaryota; kingdom Metazoa; phylum Chordata; class Amphibia; order Anura; family Rhinodermatidae; genus Rhinoderma; species Rhinoderma darwinii. The sequence continues at coordinate 108,121,139 of NC_134695.1, forward strand.
CCAAGTCAGGCAGAGTAAAAAGTAAATTTAGATTAAAAAGTTACTATTAAAATACAAACCACACAGCTCTTCAAGGTAGAGTTTGAGAAGCTGCATAATATACCCTCCTGCTACTTTGCCTAAATAGTGAGCAAATATAAATTTTTCTACCTAAAATGGCAGAAAACACACCATTTTGGAGATGGAAAGGACGGCTAGAGGGGAAATGGAGGAGGCCGTAGTTTTTTAATTAAATTTTTTTCCTTGGTGTTTTTTTTTTCCATTTGCTAACGATTTAGTCAAAGTAGCTCAAAAGTAAATGTCTTTATAATACATGATATTGTAAAGTAATGTAATGGGTAATTTTGGCGCATGCCCGTTTTGAGTAAAAATTTTAGCTTTTTGAGACTTTATGCTGTTTTCGCGTCTTTTCAACTAGTAAGTCGGGACCAGCGGGAGAGCAGATCTCCTGCATGACATATTTAATTTATACCTGCGGATATTATAGCTGACATCTATGCTAACTGGTGTAGATGTCAGTTTGTGCAACACTGACAACCCAAGTTGCGCCATATTTATTCAGAGCTGTGGGCTTCTTGGAGTATGTTCACATTCAATTTTTTCTTTTCGTCAGAGGTATGCGTCGGGAGAAGTCTCTACGTATACCTCCAACGGAAGGCTGTATAGGCATAGAGTGGGATATATCACCTGAACTCCCCGGGCACAGCGTTACTTTAAGCACTAGGCTCGGAAAGCCCCTGACGTTAGCAACGCTCTGATTGGGGATTCTGCTCCTAGGGAAGCCCCTGACAACACTGTCCATAAATGGACACTGACTTTAGGAGCTTTAAGATGCCAAAATCCTAGGCCAGAACACTGGCATTGCACTGGCTGGGGATTCCACTCCTGGAGGGAGCCACTGACGTCACTGTCCATATATGGATTCTGCTCCTGGAGGATCCCTTGATGTTACTGTCTGTACATAGACAGTGACATTAGGGGCTTTGTAATGTGAGAATTCCAAGTCGGAGCGTTGGCAGCGCTGTGGCCGGGAATTACGCTTGTAGAGAAAGCCTCTCACTTTACTGTGCATATATGGCTTTAAATATCCATATTTAGCTTTAAACTCTGGAGTCCCCGGCCAGAGCATCGCAAGCACTCACTGGCCGGGAACTCCTGACTTGGGAAAGCCCTTGATGTCACTTTCACTATATGGACAGTGATGTTAGGAGTTTAAAAACCCAGGAATCCATGGCCAGAGTGTCGGCAATGCTCTGGTTAGTGATTACTCTCCTGGAAGGAGCCCCTGATGTCTGTCAATTGTTATGGTAGTAGTTGGATATGATCTTTAATGAATTGAAACCATTTTTTTAAGCTTTAAGAACAAGGTTTGACAATGATAAGTTCTACCCATGTGTATCTAATGCTGATATGTATCCATGCTCCTTACTCATTTTAATATTGTGTGATTGAACTTGGTAACTTGGTATGCTTCGCTGACTGTACTGTATGATCAGAAGTAGTAACTATATGTTTAAGAATCAGATTCAGATAAGTTTTAGTAATGATACTTAGTTCAACAGATAGAGAGGTCCTATAGTGGAGGACCAAGTCAATGTGAGCTCGAAATTTTGAACCAAAAAAAACCAGAGTAAAAAGTAAATTTAGATTAAAAACTTACTATTAAAATACAAATCAGACAGCTCTCCAAGGTAGAGTTTGAGAAGCTGTATACTATATTCTAATGCTACTTTGCCTAAATGGTAAGCAAATAGATTTTTTTTTTCTACCTAAAATGGCAGAAAACACATCATTTTGGAGATGGAAAGGATGGCTAGAGGGGAAATGGAGGAGGCCATAGTTTTTTAATTGCTTTTTTTTTCCTGGGTGTTTTTTTTATTCCACTTGCTAACAATTTAGGCAAAGTAGCTCAAAAGTAAACATTTTTAAAATCCGTAATTTTGTGAAGTATTGTAATTGGAAATTTTGAGTTTTGAGTAACAATGTTAGCTTTTTTAGACTTTATGCTGTTTTCGCATCTTTTAAATAGTAAGTTGGTACCAGCTGGAGAGGGGACTCCAGCATCACAGATTTAATATAATTTACACCAGCGAATATTATAGCCGAAATCTATGCTAGCTGGCGTAGGTATCTGTTTGTGGAGCACTGAACACCCAAGGTGCGCCAAATTTGTTCAGAGCTTTGGGCTTCTTAGAGTATGTTCACATTAAGTTTTTTCTTTTCGACTGAGGTATACGTCGGGAGAAGACTGTACGTATACCTCCAACGGAAGGCCTCGACGTATCCCATTGTATACGCATACAGTGGGATATGTCACCTGAATTTCTCGGGCACAGAGCTACTTTAAGCACTAGGCTCGGGAAAGCCCCTGACGTTACTGTCCATATATAGACAGTGATGTTAGGGGCTTAAAAAAAATCAAGAATCCACACCCAGAGCGTTAGCATTGCTCTGGCCTGGGATCGGCCCCTGGAGGAGCCCCTGACGTTACTGTCCATACATGGACAGTGACTACAGGGGTTTTAAGATGCTGTAATCCTAGTCTAGAACATCGGCAACACTCTGGACAAGGTTTCTGCTCCTGGAGGAAGCCCCTAACGTCACTGTGTATATATGGACAGTGACGTCAGAGGATTTGAGATGCTGGAATCCCTAGCCAGAGCATCGACAATGCTGTGGAAGGAAAAACCGGTTCTTGAGGGAGCCTGTGATGTCACTTTCCATATATGGACAGTGATGTCAGGGGCTTTCAACTATGGAGTCCCCAGCCAGAGCATCGAAAGCCCTTTGGCTGGGGGCCCCTGTCTTGGGAAGGCCCTTGACATCACTGTCCATATATGAGCAGTGATGTTAGGAGCTTAAAAACTCAGAATCCACAGGCAGAACATTGGCAACGCTCTGGCTGGGAATTCCGCTCCTTGAGGAGACCCTGACAACACTATCCATAAATGGACTGTGAGTTCAGGAGCTTTAAGATGCCAAAATCCTAGGCCAGAACCTCGGCATTGCTCTAGCTGGGCATTCCGCTCCTGGAGGGAGATTCTGATGTCAGGGTCAAAATATGGACAGTGACGTTAGAGGCTTTGAGATGTTGGAATCCCCAAACAGAGCATTGGCAATGCTCTGGCCAGGGATTCTGCTCCTGGAGGAAACCTTGACGTTACATAGATAGTAATATTAAGGGATTTGTAATGCGAGAATTTCAGGCCAGAGCATTGCCAATGCTCTGGCCAGTGATTCCGCTCCTGGAAGGAGCCCTTGACGTCAATGTCCAGATATGGACAGTGATGTTAGGAGCTTTGAGATTCCGGAATCGCCAGCCAAAGCATCGGCAACGCTCTAGCCGGGGATTCTGCTTCTGTAGGATCCCCTGACTTTACTGTCCATGTATCGACAGTGACGTGAGGGGCTTTCTAATGCAAGTGTCCCAGACCAGACCATTGGCAAAGCTGTGGCTGGGGACTCGACTTCTAGAGGGAACCCTTGACGTCATTGTGCATAAAAAGGCGGTAACATCAGAGGCCCCACTGGTACTGGAATCCCCGGCCAGAGTGCTACCGATGCTCTAGGCCGGGGTCCGAATAGTTCAAAGCTTATTTCAGTATGCTTCGGTTTAAAATTGGCGTATAAAAATGGCAGTCTTTTTTAATTCCACCCATTGGTTATATGCAACAACGGGAGGTGAGGTCCTCTTGCTCGACAGATTTACTATAAGTTACATCAGGCATTGGTGTAAATTACAGCGGAAATCCATGGCAGATGGTTTCTGGCGTCGATTTCAGTTTGTGGAGCCTTGACAGCCAAAGTTGTATCAAATTTAAAAAGAGCCACGTCCAGTGTCTTCTGCTTCATCGCATACTGCCCGCCACGTCTGGCGCCACCTGCCGCACCAGCCTCCATCTGTGCTGTAGCCACAGCCACCGTCCGGACTATTTCAGGTACCCAAGCATTACTGTCTGCCATTGACTTTCGCATAGACTGTGACCTTGTCAGCTGCCTCCCCGCTACGGCGGAGCGACCTGGTGGGTCCACATACCCTGTGTTCGTGAAAGTACGCTCAGGCCATGGAACCCGCTGGCCTGCCCAAGACCGCAATCCAGAAGATACAGACAGAGATGCATGACCTATGCACACGTCAGGATCAACTCCTTGAGGCGGTGAATTCTATCCTTGTCCGCCTGGATCGACTCGCTGTTCCACCTCCGGTTCTTCCTCCTGAAGCTGTTGCTGTGCCACTGCCTGTTGCTCCTCCTGTTTGTCCCGGATCCACAGTTCCTCTGCCTCTTCCTCCTCGCTACGACGGCGACCCCAGAGCATGTAGAGGATTTCTCAAACAATGCACGGTGCATTTTAGGCTACGGCCTCATCTCTTCCCCTCCGAGGACTGCAAAATTGCGTTTATTATCTCCCTCCTCACTGGCAAGGCCCTCGCGTGGGCGAACCCAATTTTGGAGCAACAAGGACCTGTATCCGCGGACCTAGCCTTGTTCCTGCAGTCGTTTTGTGCCGTGTTCGAGGAGCCGGGTCGAACATCCTCTGCCGCAGCCACTCTGTTGACCCTCAAGCAAGAAGGCTCCACTGTAGGGGAGTATGCTATCTCCTTCCGTACCCTAGCAGCCGAGCTGGCATGGAACAATGAGGCACTGGTGACGACCTTCTGGCAGGGACTGTCCTCTCACATCAAGGACGAACTGGCAACCTGCGACCTTCCTTCTACCTTGGATGCCCCCATCCTGTTAGCCTCTTCCAGATTATCGATTCCTGTGGCCATCGTCAGCGGAGAGACATCACATCCTTCCTCCGCCTATCTTGACTCTGGAGCGGCTGCTAATTTCATCCAGCAGGATCTAGTGGATCGTTTTAGTCTACCCACAGTCCGTCTGGAGAGACCCCTGGCTGTTGCCTCCGTGAATGGTCTACCATTGCCTGATCCGATCATGCTCATCACAGAGCCGTTGACACTACGGGTCGGAGCTCTTCACTCAGAACAGATCACCTTCCTGGTACTACCCAAGGCTATCAATCCTATCCTGCTGGGTCTGCCATGGCTCCGTCTACACGCCCCGACACTTGACTGGAGTTCTGGAGAGGTTCTTCAATGGGGTTCCAGATGCCATAGCCATTGCCTGTCACAAGTCCGTCCTGTAATGTTCCTCTACCTCAGTCACTTTCTGGTCTACCATCTCAGTATGCCAGTTTTGCGGATGTCTTTTGCAAACGAGAGGCTGAGACGTTGCCTCCACATCGGAATTATGACTGTCCCATTGAATTGGTTCCCTATGTTCTCTTCCCCGTGGACGAGTATATCCTCTCTCCTTGCCAGAGACTTTATCGATGTCAGCCTATATCAAGGAGAACTTGGAGAGGGGTTTTATTAGAAAATCTTCCTCCCTGGCCGGGGCTGGCTTCTTCTTCGTTAAAAAGAGAGAAGGATCTCTTCGACCCTGCATTGTCTACCATGGTCTCAATCAGATCACGGTCATGAACAAATACCCGTTGCCACTTATTTCCGAGCTCTTCGATCGCATACGAGGAGCCAAATTTTTTCTAACCTAGATCTGCGGGGGGCTTATAATCTAATCCGGATTCGCCGGGGTGACGAATGGAAGACGGCATTTAACACCCGCGATGGGCACTACGAATACCTAGTGATGCCCTTCGGACTGTGTAACGCTCCCACAGTATTTCAGGAGTTCGTTAATGATATCTTCCGAGATTTCCTCCATATGTGTGTTGTAGTTTATCTCGATGATATTTTAATTTTCTCCCCAGATCTGATGACCCATCGGAGGCATGTTCGTCAAGTTCTTTTGCGACTAAGAGAGAATCGCTTGTATGCCAAGTTGGAAAAGTGCACCTTTGAAAAGAGGTTTTTGCCCTTCCTGGGCTACGTCATCTCGGATCAAGGTCTTAAGATGGAGGAAAACGAAAGAATAGAGGATCCAGCGCAGTTAGTTAAAATAGAACATTGTTCCAATTTTATTTGGAGTATTTAAAACAAGATTAGTCCCGAGTGTAATACTTAGAGATAGATAGAAGGTGCCTACGCGTTTCAGACGCACACCGCGTCCTTCCTCATGGCTTTTTGTTAAATGACAGACTATTAGGGGAGGTTTATATCCGGTTACCTACAGGTGGTAATTAAACCTAGTAGCTGCAACTAGTTCAGCAGGGTAATGCTATTGGTTGAGCAAAGCGATGCTATCCAGCATATTGGTTTTTGAACACAAGAGGGCGCACAACTAGCTTGAGCAATTTATGAATGGAAGCTATGTATCGTAATGGAGCTGTCCAGCAGAATGGTGCTGAACTGAAACGCCGGTAAAGTGTTATGTTGTTATTCTATAGTAGTTGTCATGTTTATCATATCATGGACACTGAACATGTCCAAAAATGATAGAAATACCAAATGTTCTAGTTGTAGTTTAATTAAATAATATTTCATTTGTAAGGCTGACGTATATAAACCTTTTTAATGCTCACATCGAGAAATTAAAAATATGTATAATAGGCTAAAAAATGCAATATTTCAAACAATTTAAAATGAGTTCTGAACTGAGAAGATTACAATAATTAGGTGTTTGGGACAGACATGAATATTATTTTCTTACCCATAAATGTTATAACAGGTGGAAATAATGTACATCGTACAGAATAGTATGACCCGACAAATGCATAAAACCAAACAGATATCACTATAGTAATAGTATTACTTTATTAGCCAAACTTTTAATATTTTCTAGTTTGCTATTAATTATTCTGTAATATTTTTGTTCATTATTTTTGTTCCTTACTCATAATTAGGAAATGATGCACATTGTATAGAACAATATGCCCCGACGAACACAAATAATCATTTAGATGGCATTGTGGTTGTGATATTACTTTACTAGCCAATGGTTTAGCATTCCTAAATTTGTGTTGCTGATTCTGTATTATTTTTATCCATTAGAAGTGGAACATAAGTTATTTTCTAAGGTTAAGTCCATCGGGGACTCTTGTTTTTAGAGTGAATATCCAGTAGGCTTCTCGTGATAAGATTTTGTGTTTTATGCTCCCCCCTCTAATTGGTGATTTTACTTTTTCTATGGCATAACATTGAAAGCTTGTAGTGGATCTATTATGTTAAATAGTACAAGAGATTACTGTGTAGAGGTATACGTTTAAATTACTAAGATGTAATTATTCTGCCTGTATAAACGTTTAAAATAATTGTTTATTAACAAAGTATTTATTAAAATTGGTAGGGCACAGAGTGCCAAAAGATCCAGGTACAGGCGTTGGCAACCAGATCAAGAGCGCAGACTGAGATGTATGTGACAAAAAGATAAATAATCAGCGAGCACCCATTCATGGATGCCTGATTATATCACAGGTGAAACGATCACATAAAAACTGACTCAGAGTGCTTGGCAAATATTGATGAGATCTGATTGCCACAGATTAGTTAACAGGCACACTCCCAACGCGTTTCTGCACCTTGTAGGGGAGCGTCCTCAGGGGTACGAGTTGCCTGAATTAATTAACGTACAGTTGCCTGTCAGCTGATATTCAGCTGTTCGTTTTAGTGTAACGGCGCATATGAGACATCTGATGGTGGTCTGACGCGCGCCGTGGAAACTCGGAAGTTTTATTCACCCAAGCCCAACCCATAGGGGCGTTGCGTAGTATCGGGCCGTCCAATGAAGGAATAAGGCGTGTGAGAACACACGCCCCTCCAGGGGGCGGATCCATAGTAACCACGCAGCCTATGAAAAAGATGCATAAAGCATCAATGGTAACAAGGGGGAGCTAAAGGTGGCCAGAACATACAGCGCCGATACCAACGCTGGAATAAGCGCTATGTGTGCAAGACAGGTGATCTAATGAGTAAAACAAAGCACAAAAGCCCACAAAGTAGTGTATCAATAGTCAGGATCGGACAAACTATGGATCATCAGATCCAATGTAGGTAAACAGTACAGGAGAGAACGCTGAAAGCGGTACAGGAACGAGCTCATAAGCACTCCCATTACATATCAATGAAAGAAACATGCAGAGATACAGTAGTTGGGCAAGGCAATTTATAAAAACGGAAGGTAGGATATAGACTCATTGAGGCCCAGTGGCTTGATGGTTTGCATCCTGAAAATCCACTGGGCCTCCTTCTGTAGAACACGTCTGTCCCAATTACCTCCCCTGGCAGGAATACTGACATGTTCTATACCTTGAAACTTGATAGAGGAGGGGTCTCCCTTGTGGTGGTCCCATACATGTCGAGAAACAGAGGTGTCAGCTTTATTCTGAATGTCACAAATATGGTCCCGAATCCTGCGTCTGAACTCCCTTATTGTCTTGCCGACATACTGCATGCCACATTGGCACGTAATCAGGTACACCACCCCCTTGGTGAGGCAGTTGATAAACGACCTATTGGAAAACGTGACTCCTGTCACAGTACTTTTGAATATTTTGCTTTTCCAAACAGAGCTACATGCTTTGCATCTACCACACTGGAATGACCCAGTGACGTTAGTCGAAAGCCAAGTGGTGACAGCAGGTGTCTTCAGATGGCTGTGCACCAATCTGTCCTTAAGATTACGGCCCCTCCGGAAAGTGATCTGAGGACGGTCCCCAACTAAACCACCTACGTCCGGGTCTGCTTTAAGGATGTCCCAGTATGAGGTAAGGATATTTCTAACCTCAGCGTGCGCAACATCGTAGGTACCAATTATCCTCATAACGTTGTCCTTCTCTGGAGATACTTTAGGGTTCAGTAGGGACTCCCTATTTGATGTAATAGCATGTTGGTATGCCGATTTCAAGACACCACTGGGATACCCTTTGTGCTCAAATCTCTTTCTCAGACCATTGGCCGACATTTGAAAGTCTGACAGTGTGGTACAGTTCCGCCTCGCTCTAATATACTGACCCTTTGGGATGCCCATCTTCAGGGGTTTAGGGTGACAACTATCCCATCTGAGAAGGCTATTGGTGGCCGTGCTTTTCCTAAAGATTTGTGTCTGGATATGTCCCTGGTTAGTCTTCTCTATTTGGATGTCAAGGAATGTGATATGATTATCCTTGATTTCAGAGGTAAAGTAAAGACCCAGGTCATTGATGTTCAGAATAGAGACAAATTCTCCAAATTCTGCTGTTGTCCCAGACCACAGTATCAAAATGTCATCAATGAATCTTAACCATAACACAATGGAAGAGACATATTTCTCCATTCTGTCACAAAACACAAATTCTCTCTCCCACCAGCCCAGATAGAGATTGGCATAGGTAGGAGCACATGGGCTACCCATGGCAACTCCTCTGAGCTGGTGAAAGAACTTATGTTCAAAGATGAAGAAGTTGTGCTCCAACACAAAACGCAACAGGATGAGCACAAACTGATTATGCACACCAAAATGAGCCCCTCTCTCATTGAGAAAGTATTCAACAGCACCACATCCCAAAGAGTGGGGGATGGAGCTATAAAGGGCCTCTACATCAAGACTTGCCAAATGGACATTGGATTCAACTTTGATCCCTTCAAGCTTCCTGAGGACCTCCATTGTGTCACGCACATAGGACGGAAGTGCCATCACGAAGGGCCTCAGAATCCTGTCCAAATAGATGCTAGCGTTCTGAGACACACTATCAATCCCAGAAACAATGGGTCTTCCTTTTAATGGACTAAGACCCTTGTGAATCTTGGGAAGACTATAGAAAGTGGCTATCTGAGGACATTGTCCCACAATAAATGACAACTCTCGAGCATCAATGATCTTCGCTTGTTTAGCCTCCCCCACAATCTCTTTGAGTTCAGCCATGTATTTTGCAGTAGGATTGGCACTCAGGATGCTATAGCAGAGTCTGTCCTTCAGGATGTTATGACACATGGTGACATACTGCGCACGGTCCATCACAACAACATTACCCCCCTTGTCCGAGGGTTTAATTATGATCCCCGTGTCACTCTCCAGTACCTTGAGTGCAAGTGTTTCATCCCGTGACAGATTAAAATGTGGATGTTGATCTGCCACTAGTTTCTGCAGTTGATTTGTAACAACCGTGAGAAACACATCCAGCAGAGTGTTGTCATTGATTGGGGGATTGGTGGTTGAGGGAGCCCTCAGATCAGTGAAGGGGCCCTCACCCACTCCCCGTTGCCCCTCATCCAATAATTCCTGCAATACCCTGACATTTGCAAGATCTTCCTCCTGAATGCCAAGTTCAGCACATTGTCTTCTATCATGTGTACAAAAGAACTTCCTCCACTTCAATTTTCTAATAAATAAATTAAGGTCCTTCACCCAGGAAAAGAGATCAAAACGATTAGTGGGAATAAATGATAGACCCTTTTTCAGAACGACAGTCTCATAGTGCGATAAGGTTCTCCCAGACACATTGATAATTTGCATTTCCTCATCAACACAAGGAGCACCCAGCGTTAGTTGTCCCTGGGGTCCCTGTGCAGGTAGTCGAGGATGGGGTGGCTCTTGCCTAAAAAACCATCCCTAATGGGGGCTCTTCCCCTAGTTCTCCCTCTTGGGGTACCCCGGGAAAATGCTTTACCCTGGGTCCTATTATTCCGAGCTGTCCTAAGAGGATATCTCTGAGTGTCCGTATCTGATAGATCTGGTTCAGAGGAGGACAGCTCAGTCTCTACCTCCTGATGCCCCAGTTGTTTCAGGCCAAACTCAAAAATTCTGCCCTCCTTAAAGTCAGTTGTGTCACGAACGTATTGGAAATGCTTGCGTTCCTTAATATGTGCGGTGAATTTTTCTACAGTTTGTTGAAGAGTAGTTTCTCTTCTTTCAAATTCAGCAGTGCCAGAAAACTTCTGGGCAAGCTCAATACCGTCCCTCAATTCCTTGGAGCTACGTGAGAGCAGATTTTTTTCCTCTTCTAATAGAATACCCATAAATCTGAGAGACGAATCAATCGATTCTTTCTCCCATCTCTTGAGTAAATCCACTGAACGCAGTCTAGCTGCAGGGGTAAGTGAAATTCTAAGCCCTCTTGGGACAATGCTGTTCTTAAGATATGTCTCAATGGTCTGGACCTCCCACCATGATCTGATGTGATCCTTGTATGACTTGGTGAGCTGTTTAAATGTACCATTGATACTTAAATTGTGTGATTGTGGCAGTAATTCACTCTCAGAGAACACCTCTCTCGCATCACACATCCATCTTTCCACATTGATATCAGTTGTGAGAAAGCCTGCCATCCCCCTTAGAGAATGAGATTTAGAGAAATAGTACAAGAGATTACTGTGTAGAGGTATACGTTTAAATTACTAAGATGTAATTATTCTGCCTGTATAAACGTTTAAAATAATTGTTTATTAACAAAGTATTTATTAAAATTGGTAGGGCACAGAGTGCCAAAAGATCCAGGTACAGGCGTTGGCAACCAGATCAAGAGCGCAGACTGAGATGTATGTGACAAAAAGATAAATAATCAGCGAGCACCCATTCATGGATGCCTGATTATATCACAGGTGAAACGATCACATAAAAACTGACTCAGAGTGCTTGGCAAATATTGATGAGATCTGATTGCCACAGATTAGTTAACAGGCACACTCCCAACGCGTTTCTGCACCTTGTAGGGGAGCGTCCTCAGGGGTACGAGTTGCCTGAATTAATTAACGTACAGTTGCCTGTCAGCTGATATTCAGCTGTTCGTTTTAGTGTAACGGCGCATATGAGACATCTGATGGTGGTCTGACGCGCGCCGTGGAAACTCGGAAGTTTTATTCACCCAAGCCCAACCCATAGGGGCGTTGCGTAGTATCGGGCCGTCCAATGAAGGAATAAGGCGTGTGAGAACACACGCCCCTCCAGGGGGCGGATCCATAGTAACCACGCAGCCTATGAAAAAGATGCATAAAGCATCAATGGTAACAAGGGGGAGCTAAAGGTGGCCAGAACATACAGCGCCGATACCAACGCTGGAATAAGCGCTATGTGTGCAAGACAGGTGATCTAATGAGTAAAACAAAGCACAAAAGCCCACAAAGTAGTGTATCAATAGTCAGGATCGGACAAACTATGGATCATCAGATCCAATGTAGGTAAACAGTACAGGAGAGAACGCTGAAAGCGGTACAGGAACGAGCTCATAAGCACTCCCATTACATATCAATGAAAGAAACATGCAGAGATACAGTAGTTGGGCAAGGCAATTTATAAAAACGGAAGGTAGGATATAGACTCATTGAGGCCCAGTGGCTTGATGGTTTGCATCCTGAAAATCCACTGGGCCTCCTTCTGTAGAACACGTCTGTCCCAATTACCTCCCCTGGCAGGAATACTGACATGTTCTATACCTTGAAACTTGATAGAGGAGGGGTCTCCCTTGTGGTGGTCCCATACATGTCGAGAAACAGAGGTGTCAGCTTTATTCTGAATGTCACAAATATGGTCCCGAATCCTGCGTCTGAACTCCCTTATTGTCTTGCCGACATACTGCATGCCACATTGGCACGTAATCAGGTACACCACCCCCTTGGTGAGGCAGTTGATAAACGACCTATTGGAAAACGTGACTCCTGTCACAGTACTTTTGAATATTTTGCTTTTCCAAACAGAGCTACATGCTTTGCATCTACCACACTGGAATGACCCAGTGACGTTAGTCGAAAGCCAAGTGGTGACAGCAGGTGTCTTCAGATGGCTGTGCACCAATCTGTCCTTAAGATTACGGCCCCTCCGGAAAGTGATCTGAGGACGGTCCCCAACTAAACCACCTACGTCCGGGTCTGCTTTAAGGATGTCCCAGTATGAGGTAAGGATATTTCTAACCTCAGCGTGCGCAACATCGTAGGTACCAATTATCCTCATAACGTTGTCCTTCTCTGGAGATACTTTAGGGTTCAGTAGGGACTCCCTATTTGATGTAATAGCATGTTGGTATGCCGATTTCAAGACACCACTGGGATACCCTTTGTGCTCAAATCTCTTTCTCAGACCATTGGCCGACATTTGAAAGTCTGACAGTGTGGTACAGTTCCGCCTCGCTCTAATATACTGACCCTTTGGGATGCCCATCTTCAGGGGTTTAGGGTGACAACTATCCCATCTGAGAAGGCTATTGGTGGCCGTGCTTTTCCTAAAGATTTGTGTCTGGATATGTCCCTGGTTAGTCTTCTCTATTTGGATGTCAAGGAATGTGATATGATTATCCTTGATTTCAGAGGTAAAGTAAAGACCCAGGTCATTGATGTTCAGAATAGAGACAAATTCTCCAAATTCTGCTGTTGTCCCAGACCACAGTATCAAAATGTCATCAATGAATCTTAACCATAACACAATGGAAGAGACATATTTCTCCATTCTGTCACAAAACACAAATTCTCTCTCCCACCAGCCCAGATAGAGATTGGCATAGGTAGGAGCACATGGGCTACCCATGGCAACTCCTCTGAGCTGGTGAAAGAACTTATGTTCAAAGATGAAGAAGTTGTGCTCCAACACAAAACGCAACAGGATGAGCACAAACTGATTATGCACACCAAAATGAGCCCCTATCTCATTGAGAAAGTATTCAACAGCACCACATCCCATTCAGTGGATTTACTCAAGAGATGGGAGAAAGAATCGATTGATTCGTCTCTCAGATTTATGGGTATTCTATTAGAAGAGGAAAAAAATCTGCTCTCACGTAGCTCCAAGGAATTGAGGGACGGTATTGAGCTTGCCCAGAAGTTTTCTGGCACTGCTGAATTTGAAAGAAGAGAAACTACTCTTCAACAAACTGTAGAAAAATTCACCGCACATATTAAGGAACGCAAGCATTTCCAATACGTTCGTGACACAACTGACTTTAAGGAGGGCAGAATTTTTGAGTTTGGCCTGAAACAACTGGGGCATCAGGAGGTAGAGACTGAGCTGTCCTCCTCTGAACCAGATCTATCAGATACGGACACTCAGAGATATCCTCTTAGGACAGCTCGGAATAATAGGACCCAGGGTAAAGCATTTTCCCGGGGTACCCCAAGAGGGAGAACTAGGGGAAGAGCCCCCATTAGGGATGGTTTTTTAGGCAAGAGCCACCCCATCCTCGACTACCTGCACAGGGACCCCAGGGACAACTAACGCTGGGTGCTCCTTGTGTTGATGAGGAAATGCAAATTATCAATGTGTCTGGGAGAACCTTATCGCACTATGAGACTGTCGTTCTGAAAAAGGGTCTATCATTTATTCCCACTAATCGTTTTGATCTCTTTTCCTGGGTGAAGGACCTTAATTTATTTATTAGAAAATTGAAGTGGAGGAAGTTCTTTTGTACACATGATAGAAGACAATGTGCTGAACTTGGCATTCAGGAGGAAGATCTTGCAAATGTCAGGGTATTGCAGGAATTATTGGATGAGGGGCAACGGGGAGTGGGTGAGGGCCCCTTCACTGATCTGAGGGCTCCCTCAACCACCAATCCCCCAATCAATGACAACACTCTGCTGGATGTGTTTCTCACGGTTGTTACAAATCAACTGCAGAAACTAGTGGCAGATCAACATCCACATTTTAATCTGTCACGGGATGAAACACTTGCACTCAAGGTACTGGAGAGTGACACGGGGATCATAATTAAACCCTCGGACAAGGGGGGTAATGTTGTTGTGATGGACCGTGCGCAGTATGTCACCATGTGTCATAACATCCTGAAGGACAGACTCTGCTATAGCATCCTGAGTGCCAATCCTACTGCAAAATACATGGCTGAACTCAAAGAGATTGTGGGGGAGGCTAAACAAGCGAAGATCATTGATGCTCGAGAGTTGTCATTTATTGTGGGACAATGTCCTCAGATAGCCACTTTCTATAGTCTTCCCAAGATTCACAAGGGTCTTAGTCCATTAAAAGGAAGACCCATTGTTTCTGGGATTGATAGTGTGTCTCAGAACGCTAGCATCTATTTGGACAGGATTCTGAGGCCCTTCGTGATGGCACTTCCGTCCTATGTGCGTGACACAATGGAGGTCCTCAGGAAGCTTGAAGGGATCAAAGTTGAATCCAATGTCCATTTGGCAAGTCTTGATGTAGAGGCCCTTTATAGCTCCATCCCCCACTCTTTGGGATGTGGTGCTGTTGAATACTTTCTCAATGAGAGAGGGGCTCATTTTGGTGTGCATAATCAGTTTGTGCTCATCCTGTTGCGTTTTGTGTTGGAGCACAACTTCTTCATCTTTGAACATAAGTTCTTTCACCAGCTCAGAGGAGTTGCCATGGGTAGCCCATGTGCTCCTACCTATGCCAATCTCTATCTGGGCTGGTGGGAGAGAGAATTTGTGTTTTGTGACAGAATGGAGAAATATGTCTCTTCCATTGTGTTATGGTTAAGATTCATTGATGACATTTTGATACTGTGGTCTGGGACAACAGCAGAATTTGGAGAATTTGTCTCTATTCTGAACATCAATGACCTGGGTCTTTACTTTACCTCTGAAATCAAGGATAATCATATCACATTCCTTGACATCCAAATAGAGAAGACTAACCAGGGACATATCCAGACACAAATCTTTAGGAAAAGCACGGCCACCAATAGCCTTCTCAGATGGGATAGTTGTCACCCTAAACCCCTGAAGATGGGCATCCCAAAGGGTCAGTATATTAGAGCGAGGCGGAACTGTACCACACTGTCAGACTTTCAAATGTCGGCCAATGGTCTGAGAAAGAGATTTGAGCACAAAGGGTATCCCAGTGGTGTCTTGAAATCGGCATACCAACATGCTATTACATCAAATAGGGAGTCCCTACTGAACCCTAAAGTATCTCCAGAGAAGGACAACGTTATGAGGATAATTGGTACCTACGATGTTGCGCACGCTGAGGTTAGAAATATCCTTACCTCATACTGGGACATCCTTAAAGCAGACCCGAACGTAGGTGGTTTAGTTGGGGACCGTCCTCAGATCACTTTCCGGAGGGGCCGTAATCTTAAGGACAGATTGGTGCACAGCCATCTGAAGACACCTGCTGTCACCACTTGGCTTTCGACTAACGTCACTGGGTCATTCCAGTGTGGTAGATGCAAAGCATGTAGCTCTGTTTGGAAAAGCAAAATATTCAAAAGTACTGTGACAGGAGTCACGTTTTCCAATAGGTCGTTTATCAACTGCCTCACCAAGGGGGTGGTGTACCTGATTACGTGCCAATGTGGCATGCAGTATGTCGACAAGACAATAAGGGAGTTCAGACGCAGGATTCGGGACCATATTTGTGACATTCAGAATAAAGCTGACACCTCTGTTTCTCGACATGTATGGGACCACCACAAGGGAGACCCCTCCTCTATCAAGTTTCAAGGTATAGAACATGTCAGTATTCCTGCCAGGGGAGGTAATTGGGACAGACGTGTTCTACAGAAGGAGGCCCAGTGGATTTTCAGGATGCAAACCATCAAGCCACTGGGCCTCAATGAGTCTATATCCTACCTTCCGTTTTTATAAATTGCCTTGCCCAACTACTGTATCTCTGCATGTTTCTTTCATTGATATGTAATGGGAGTGCTTATGAGCTCGTTCCTGTACCGCTTTCAGCGTTCTCTCCTGTACTGTTTACCTACATTGGATCTGATGATCCATAGTTTGTCCGATCCTGACTATTGATACACTACTTTGTGGGCTTTTGTGCTTTGTTTTACTCATTAGATCACCTGTCTTGCACACATAGCGCTTATTCCAGCGTTGGTATCGGCGCTGTATGTTCTG
Source organism: Rhinoderma darwinii (assembly GCF_050947455.1). Taxonomy (NCBI): domain Eukaryota; kingdom Metazoa; phylum Chordata; class Amphibia; order Anura; family Rhinodermatidae; genus Rhinoderma; species Rhinoderma darwinii. The sequence goes on from NC_134695.1 coordinate 108,137,832, forward strand.
GCCACCTTTAGCTCCCCCTTGTTACCATTGATGCTTTATGCATCTTTTTCATAGGCTGCGTGGTTACTATGGATCCGCCCCCTGGAGGGGCGTGTGTTCTCACACGCCTTATTCCTTCATTGGACGGCCCGATACTACGCAACGCCCCTATGGGTTGGGCTTGGGTGAATAAAACTTCCGAGTTTCCACGGCGCGCGTCAGACCACCATCAGATGTCTCATATGCGCCGTTACACTAAAACGAACAGCTGAATATCAGCTGACAGGCAACTGTACGTTAATTAATTCAGGCAACTCGTACCCCTGAGGACGCTCCCCTACAAGGTGCAGAAACGCGTTGGGAGTGTGCCTGTTAACTAATCTGTGGCAATCAGATCTCATCAATATTTGCCAAGCACTCTGAGTCAGTTTTTATGTGATCGTTTCACCTGTGATATAATCAGGCATCCATGAATGGGTGCTCGCTGATTATTTATCTTTTTGTCACATACATCTCAGTCTGCGCTCTTGATCTGGTTGCCAACGCCTGTACCTGGATCTTTTGGCACTCTGTGCCCTACCAATTTTAATAAATACTTTGTTAATAAACAATTATTTTAAACGTTTATACAGGCAGAATAATTAGATCTATTATGTTGGGTTATAAAATGTCTTGCAACATTGGAAATGTTTGCAATGTTTGGATTTTTAATATAACCCAGATGTTCCAATATTCTCACTTTAAATTTACGGCTAGTACATCCTATGTACATGAGATTGCATGTGTTGCACTCTATAATGTAAATTAGTGCTTCACTATTACAATTGATGTGATTTTGGATTGTGAAATTCTTTACATTATCTGAGTCTCTGAAAGTTTTTGTAGGTTTAGCATATGAGCAAACTTTGCAAGGATGTGAGCCGCATCTAAAGAAACCCGCATAATGAAGCCAAGTGGGCTTTAAAGTATTTAGCGGAAGAATAGAGGGAGAAAGAACATCACCTAAAGAGGGAGCTTTTCTGGGTACTACTTGACAGCCGTCCTTCAGGATATCTGACAAGATGTCGTCATCCATAAGTATGACTAAGTTTCTTTGAACGATTTTCTTAATGGCATTGAACTGGGTACTGCACTGTAACACCAGAGTGGGTATATTTCGGATGATATTTTTGTTACATTTTGGTTCAAGGAGTAGATTTCTAGGTTTATGCTTTACAATAGAGGATGCTCTTTTTAGGGTCCATTCTGGGTACCCTCTCTTTCGTAGTCTCCTTTGTATTTGATGTTGGTCCACTTGGTAATTGCTATCATCACTACAATTTATTTTGGTCCGGTACATCTCACCCACAGGGATTGATGATATGGTCTGTTTGGGATGACTGCTTGTTGCATGCAGGACGGTGTTTCCTGAGATGGGTTTGCGATAGGTTTTAGTGTTAATTATTTCTCCTGATTGGCCTGTGAGTTCTAGATCTAAGAACTGAATAGTGTTTTTTTGGACCAAATGAGTAAATTTTAAGTTAAATTGGTTGTCATTCAGATAGTATATAAAGTTAGGGATGTCTGATATTTTGCCCTCCCATATAAATAGCAGGTCATCAATGTATCTTGAATACCAATTGATGAATCTGCCAAAGGGATTAGCACTAGAAAAGATGAACAATTCTTCCCACCAGGCCATCACAAGATTTGCCAGAGAGGGGGAGAACTTGGCTCCCATTGATACTCCAGTCAGTTGTAAGTAAAATGTATTATCAAATTTAAAGAAATTGTGTGTCATAAGAAACGTGAGTACCTCAAGTATGAAAGATTGTAATTCATGGCTATAGGTACTGTGTCTGAGTAGATGATGTTCTAGTGCCCTCTGAGCTATATGGTGAGGAATACTTGTATAAAGAGAGGTCACGTCACAGCTCAACCATGTAAATTCATCTTTCCACTTTTTATCTACAAATGAGCATAAAACATCTCTTGTGTCACGTAAATGACCCGGGGTTTTTACTGCTAGAGGTTGTAGCAGGGAGTCTAACCATTCCGAGAGTTTGTCTGTCATTGAACCTATCCCTGACACTATGGGACACATGGGAGGAGGAACTATACCTTTATGTGTTTTGGGTAATGCGTGCATGATTGGGATAGTAGGGCATTGTACAGTGATATATTCTGATTGTTTTTTTTGTCAGTACACCACTATTTAGCCCATCACTTATAAGTTTGTCAAGTTTCTTTTGAAACATGGTGGTTAGATTACATGTTAATTTTTTGTATGTGTCTGTGTCTTCCAACAACTTTAAAATTTGACTTTTATACATTTCCCTGTCTAGTACGGTAATGCTACCCCCCTTATCCGAAATTTTAATCACAATATCGTTGTTATTTTTCAATGATTGTTTTGCCCTACTAAGAGCTTTAGAGATGTTATAGTCCCTTTTGCAGTGCTTGGACTTCTCGGATAGTTGTTGTAAATCTTTCTCTATTGCCCATTGGTACCTATCCATGGAGTCGGTTCTGGATGCCAAAGGGTAGAAACTCGGATTTTTTGTGACAAAGTCCGTTGAGAGACTGATGTTCCGTACAGGAGGTTGGGAGTCCAAACTTTCTAGACATTGGATAGTCCTGTGTTCTTCAAATGACAGTGATCTATGATCATGGGAATTGATATTCTGCTCTTGTTGATTAATTTCTTCATTATCCGTTATTACTGATAGTGGGTTATAGAAATGCCTTTTAAATGTAAGGTTTCTGACAAACCGGTTGATATCCAAAAGCGTGTTAAAGGTATCAAACGTACGATTGGGGGCAAAATTAAGGCCCAAAGAAAGGACTTTGACGTGGTCTGGAGTTAACTCAGTTGAAGAGACGTTAATCACACTTATGCTGGATAAGGGTTCTTGCGATTTCGCAGGCGGCGGTTTTGTTCCTGATCCCTTTGATTTATGTTTCCTGCCGCCCCTCCTTCCTCGTTTTTTGAATTCTTGACCTTGGTAATTGGTTGATATATTTGGGAATAAGAATTCCTGGAGTTATCACTGTCTGAGGTTCCATTTATCCCCTCAAAAGAGTCTGGTTCAGAGGAGCTGAAACTGACTCTATTCAGACTAGTATTTCATCTCCTCTCTTGTCTGCGGTTTTTAAGAATAGGCTTAATTTTATGTCGTTTGTTTCTTCTGTTTCATTGATATACTTCTTTATTTGAATAGTCTCTAAGATCTCTTTGGAACTTGTTCTTTTTAGTTTCAGCTATAGATTTATTTAGTTTTTCCAAATAAAGAGAGGTACGTTGTTCCAATGAAATGAAAGCAGGTGAGCTGGAAAAGGCATTCATTTGTTCCTTCAGTGAGAAAATATCTGTATCCAATTCTGTCAATTTGGCCTCCTCATGACTGGTTATTAATTCCATTAATTTTATGGAACATTCAGATAGTATAGAATTCCATTGTGTGTTGAACTCTTCAGAATAAACAAACGTAGGGCTTTTTCTTAGGCGTAAGCCTCTTGGGATCATCTGTTTCGTAATATAATTACGTAGGGTAGTCAGGTCCCACCAGATTTTGGCCTCCTGCACTGATAGGTTTCATGCATTTGTCGGGTCATACTATTCTGTACGATGTACATTATTTCCACCTGTTATAACATTTATGGGTAAGAAAATAATATTCATGTCTGCCCCAAACACCTAATTATAGTAATCTTCTCAATTTAGAATTTATTTTAAATTGTTTGAAATATTGAATTTTTTAGCCTATTATACATATTTTTAATTTCTCGATGTGAGCATTAAAGAGGTTTATATCCGTCAGCCTTACAAATTAAATATTATTTCATTAAACTACAACTAGAACATTTGGTATTTCCATCATTTTTGGACATGTTCAGTGTCCATGATATGATAAACATGACAACTACTATAGAATAACAACATAACACTTTACCGGCGTTTCAGTTCAGCACCATTCTGCTGGACAGCTCCATTACGATACATAGCTTCCATTCATAAATTGCTCAAGCCAGTTGTGCGCCCTCTTGTGTTCAAAAACCAATATGCTGGATAGCATTACCTTGCTCATCCAATAGCATTACCCTGCTGAACTAGTTGCAGCTACTAGGTTTAATTACCACCTGTAGGTAACCGGATATAAACCTCCCCCTGATAGTCTGTCATTTAACAAAAAGCCATGAGGAAGGACGCGGTGTGCGTCTGAAACACGTAGGCACCTTCTATCTATCTCTAAGTATTACACTCGGGACTGATCGTGTTTTAATACTCCAAATAAAATTGGAACAATGTTCTATTTTAACTAACTGCGCTGGATCCTCTATTCTTTCGTTTTCTTGCATTACAGCCTAATGTCAGCTGTAAGATACTGCTGACATCCGGCGATGATGGCACCGACTCAGCTTCTGAGCCGATGCCATGCATTTGTCGTATGGCTGCAGCAAAATGCGGGAAGCACTAGCTTACCATGACATATCCATCCGGCAAATGTCGGGAAGGGGTTATTTGCATTGAGCAGCAATACGTCACCCCAACTGTACCAAAACTACTCCAAAAGACCACATCTTTGAGAAGACCACCCATGGTTTTTCTATGACTTATTATAAATTTTCTTCTATCATATTCAATTTGGCTATTTCATTGAGATAACAACGTTTTAGAAGACAACTTTTCACTAAAGTGTCGGTGGGTCGTTTCATCAACAACATTGGTCATTGATGCAGTAAGTAATACTTTAAACATCCACATTGAGGTTTACACTAAAGACATTTTCTGCGATCACCTGCTAGCAGAAAACGTGTAGATAACTGACAGCAAAGCAACATCTGGTGGCCTTGATGTGTTTTACAGTATGTGATGTACTGTGCCTAGAAGAGCTGGGTTATTACAGCATTATTAGTAGTAGAATCGGAGTTGGCCGCAAATTACAGTTAAATAGAAGCGTTACCTGCAAACTCAGAGGTGACGTCAATGATACTCAATAGGAGACACCTGCAAGGAACATTGAGAATATCGGGAAAACTAAGAGCATTTGACAAGGTTGCTTGGATCTTTATTTCGAGAGAGAACATTACTCACCCATGATTTATGGTAACACCGCAAATCGCACCCATCTGTGTTGCTGTCAAACCTTGGCCGTAACCTTTTAGCCACATCAAATGCTGTCATATGTGGTCTAGTCTTTCAAGATGATAACTACTTATATCCACTTTAGATAGTTAGATGAATGAACAGGTCACTGACTCCCACAAGATCAGCACACTCCTCTCCTGCTGCTTGGATCTGTCCAATGATCTGATTGGCTACTATCCCCACCCTCTTCCAAATACTGTAAATACTAAAGAAAATAAACAAAAATGTAATTGAAAACTAATGAATGTGTCGCAATCAAAGCACAATACACAGAAATGAGTATAAAAAACATGTTAATAATGATTCCAAAAACAAAATCTTTAATGTTTCATGAAAATGGAATTTTAGGAAACGTCGGTCACTTTAAGGTTGTCATGACTACTATCCAACCTTCTGGATGGTCCTGGATTTTGATGCAGAGCCGATCTTATTTCTCTGTCTGCGTCCTATGAGGGCTAAGGGTGGAGTTTTCAAATCTGTTCAGTTTTCTCATTGTTGTTTGTGATTTCATGTGTTTGCATGTTTCTGATCAAGCTTCTGTATCACCTTGACTGTTTGGACTCTTTGAACTGGTCCTCGACTTTGTCTTTGGATTTTCCCTCTGCTCACAAATTTGGACATTCTGCTCTTGGCTGGTTTTGACCTCTGCAAGTCCTGGAATTCTTCTGTTTTGGGATTTGGACTTTTAGTATTTCCTGGTTGTGAACTCCGCTTGCTGTTTACCCTCTATCTGTCTGGTTTCCGTTCTGGCATTGCCTGCATTGCACCTCCTGTCCAACACTGTATTCCATAAAAGCAACCTGGGTTCTATGCAGCCAAATCCAACCTGCCTTGAGGTGGGCTCTGGTGAAGACCATAGAGTAGCCTTAGACTATGCTGACCAGAGTGGTGATGGACTTGAGGTAGCTAATTTACCTGCACACTTCATCCAGACGGTCTCCAGCTGCCTTTGGGGAATTTATCGTATAGCAATTCCATAAACTTGCACTCTGGGGAATTTCTCAAGTAGTGATTTCTTGACATTTAGTCTCCCTTGGAAAGGGGAGGCCGTCTCAGTGCCAGGATAAATGGAGAGCAGAAGACAAGACACGACTCAAAAAGGAAGGATCCTTCTGTGTGACACTAAGTTTCATTAGAATTCAAGAGAATTACTATCCCCAGAAATGATCCCAATCCTCTCATGTATGATATAGGAAAATATTGTTCAAATCCTAAAGAATAACACGATGCAAACCGCACTCCCACTTACAGTATATATAATATGAAACTCTACATGCAGTGATATATTGTATCTTTTTATTTTATTTGTCACCATACACCATGTAAGAATTTCATATCTGTGTGCATCATAGGAAAGTCGCCATCACAGCGAATAATATTGTGTCCAGTCATATAGAGAGGGATACGGACACTATGGTGAAGAAAACTACAGGGGCGGCTTTGGATATGTTCTATGCATAGGGAAATTTATGTATCAATTTCTTTCGGTTACAATATCTCTCCCACAGCGTTACCTTAAAGAGGCTCTGTCACCAGATTAAAAATGCCCTGAACAACGTGATCTCGAGAGACCACGCTGTGACGTCACTTCCGCCCACAGGTCCTTCGCCTCTAGGGAGTTCTATATGCTTACCTGCACTGTGTGATGCTGCCTCCTCCGCTGCTGCTGCTGCAGATCCGACGACTGTAACTTCTCATACACCTGGAGATAATCTATGTTCAGTCTTAAAACGCAGGGATGAAGGACCTGTGGGCGGAAGTGACGTCACAGCGTGGTCTCGCGAGATCACGCTGTTCAGTGAAACCATCTTGGGTGTAATGAAGAGAAGTGTATGATGCTGATTGGTCAGCGTCATACACTTCTTTGTAATACGCCCACTTGGGCATTAAGAAACTAATTTGCATAATTGTAATAAAGGTCATAACTTTGCTGAAAAAAGATTGTTTCTCAAAATAAAAACCACTGCTGTTAACTACATTCCAGCGCCCATAAAATGATGTAGGAGATAGGGCATTTTTAATCTGGTGACAGAGCCTCTTTAAGGCCTCCTTCACACACAGAAAATTTCTGTCATTTTAAACTGCACCGAAACGCTTCTAAAAACACCAGCGTTATTAAAATGAAACAAGCGGTTTTTTTAAGGCGTTTTTAGTGGCGTGTTTATGTGGTGTCATTTTGTACGTGCTTTGTTTTATGGCATTTTTGAAGTCTTATATAGAATCTATTGAAAAAACGCCTGAAAAAAACGCTATACCCAGAGTGTGTGGAAAAAAAATGCCACTGATCACAAAATTGCCTCAAAAACGACACAAACCAGAACGCAGTTGTGTGTAATGCATTTGATATTTTACTACAGACTTTAATGTAACATCTGCCGCACTTAATACAGCAAGAAAAAACACCACAGAAACTGCATTAAAAACACCACAACGAAAAGCACAAAAACGCAGCAAAGCGCTGTGTGTGAATCCAGCCTAAAAAGGGTTGTCTGGGATTTGGGAAAGGAAAACCCCCTGCTCCCCAAAACAAATTTAGGGTGAAGCAAGTAGCGATGACTGGGTAAGGTCTGCAGGAAATGTGCATGTGAGGGCAGGTTCACACCGCAGATCTTTAGGCTGAAAATACGAGGCTGAGATTAAAAGAAGACAGACTCTGAATCCGGACGTTTTTACAGCTGATATTCCAATCATTTATTGAGCGTATTTTGAGGCGTATTTTCAGAGAGTTTTTTAACCCCTTAATGACCGCCGATAAGCCTTTTCACGGCGGTCATTAATGGGCTTTATTCTACAGCGCCGCCATTCCGCGTCGCTGCATTAGAATAAAGTAGACAGAGCAGGGAACTGTCAAAGCTCCCTGCTCTCAGCTGCCAGAGGTAGCTGAGGGCTGGGGGCGTCCCTGCTCGACCGGGTGAGATCGATATTAGTATCGATCTCACCCGTTTAACCCTTCAGATGCGGTTCTCAATAGCGTGCACCGCATCTGAGTGGTTTTGGAGAGAGGGAGGGAGCTCCAACTCATCCCACTGACACCCGGTGATAAAATCGCTGAGTGTCTGTGTCTCCGATGGCAGCCGGGGGCCTAATAAAGGCTGCCAGGTCTGCCTGTAATGAATGCCTGCTAGGTCATGCCAGAGGCATGTCCTAGCATATGCCTGTCCATTTTAAACGGACAGGCAATAATACACTGCAATACAAAAGTATTGCAGTGTATTATAATAGTGATCGGAGGATCACATAGTGAAGTCCCCTAGTGGGACTAGTATAAAAGTAAAAAAAAGTTGAATAAAGTTAATTAAAAAAATGTGAAAAAAAAAAATGAAAAACCAACTTTTTCCCCTTACAAACTGCTTTACTATTAAAAAAACCCACAATAAAGCAAAAAAGATGCACATATTTGGTATTGCCACGTCCGTAACGACCCCGACTATAAACATATTACATTATTTAACCTGCACAGTGAACGCCGTAAAAAATAAAATAAAACACTATGGAAGAATTGCTGTTTTCTGTTAATCCTGACTTAAAAAAAATGTGATAAAAAGTGATCAAAAGTCGCATTTACTCTCAAATGTTACTAATAAAAACTACAAGTCGCCCCGCAAAAAACAAGACCTTATACAGCTATGTTGACGCAAAAATAAAAAAGTTATAGCTCTTCGAATGTGACAATGGAAAAATGTAAAAAATGGCTTGGCCATTAGGGCCCAGAATGCAAGCAGGGGGAAGGGGTTAAAGTGTCATGGGAAAAAAGAAAAATCAGCTTCTAAAATGCTTCCGAAAGGGACGTGTCCCTTCTTTTTTATAAAGCGTAGTTTTACGTGTTTAATAATTCAGCAGCAAAAAAATACACCTCATATGAGCTGCGCGGTGTATTTCCTATTAATATTAATGGGAAGCGGTTTGCAGGCGCATTTCAAGTGTATTTTGGAGCGTAACACGACCATTTTACGCTCTGACATACGCCTGAAGATGAGCCGTGTGAACACGTCCTTTATATGTAAGCTGGGAATACTCCTTTAAGACCCATTTACACCGATTTTGTATCCCTAATAATTCCCAATATCGGTGGCGGCATCTTCAAATAAAATGACCTCCTGTGACCGCACAATCACCATGACGTAACTGTACATCATGGTGGCCTTATGTAAGACAATCCATGGTGCACAGTTATGTCATGGGGGCTTAAGGGGTTAATGTTATGGCTGAACGGTGTATAATCATCAAGGGCTTAATAATAGGGGTTACAGAGGTAAAAGTCTCACCGGGGGCTTGTGCCTGAGGGGGCTTAAGAGAAGACATAAATATTATAAATGGCGCACAGTCTATAAAGATAGTCGCCTATTGGTCAGTGGCTGTAGCGTCTCCGGAATAAAGAGAAAACGTTATTTGAAAATGAGGTTGTAATGACGAGACGACCACTTTACAGACAGAAGTGACAGTTTTACACATAATTCCAATTTATATAAGTGACACTAATGATATAATTGTTCTGCAATATGTCCCCTTCTATGTACAGATGTGGAGATCTTTAACTTGACTTTTAATGCATTAAATACACAGCGCCGCGGCAAGAAACTTTAATTTCACTTTTTCAATGGTTTTCAATGACTTAAAGAGGCTGTGTCACCGCATTCTACGTGGCCTGTCTTCTACATGTGATCGGCGCTGTCATGTAGATCACAGCAGTGTTTTTTTATTTAGAAAAACGATCAATTTTGACCAAGTTATGACCTATTTAAGAAAGTTATTAGCATAAATCTAAATGCCTAACTGGGCATTTTTTTTTAGCTTTTGACCAAGTGGGCATGTATCTTCCATGCTTATAAAACAGCAGTCCCATGTAACGCCTATATCCAGTGTATACACAGACAGTCTATCCAGGCAGTAGGAGATAATCGATGATGTAACCGATACTGCAGCCGCTTATGATGTCACTGATGATGTCATAGACAGTACTAGTCGCTAGGTTCTATGTGCAGCTGGATTCCACTCACTTTGCACTTGATATTTGATCAGTGTGTTTCCTACAGATCAGGATTGTTGGCCTTTTTCTCACATTTTTGGGAATAACATTTTGACCAGGACTGTGATTGACTGTGATTGACAGGTAAGAGGCAGCATTTTATTATTTATCAGCTATAATATCAGTGTTATTAATTATACATGTTACTGGATACATGAAATATCTACGCTCTAGAATTCTCATATAAGACCAGATTCACACTGGACATTACTGCAGCAATTTATAACCAGCATCTCACCACAACTATATGATTGTAGAAGGATTTTTTTTTTCCTGTAATTGACAGGGTTGTTTTTTGTTTTTTTTTCAAGTTCCAGTAAAATGTTTCTATGAACAAAAGTAAAACTGAACATGTGGATTTTACATTCAGATTTCGAGGTTATTTATTTCCCCATTAAAGTTACAATTTATTATTTCCTGAAAATTACAGCAGTCAGTACTGTGTGAATGGAAATGTGAATTCTCAAGTATTTTCTAGGACAGACATGCCAGGAGAGACGTCAGATCCTCGATAATTTTATATGTATGTTCTGTCCTTTGTATAAAATGTCTTATTTACCTTTTAAAGGGATTTTCCATAACTTTATTATTAATAGTAAATATCAGATCAGTGGAGATCTGACTCCTACTACCCCCATGATCAGCTGAGTAAAGGGGCCGCACCACCCTGGTCAGCCACATGTCCTCTTCATTGTTTACCAGGAAAGCTCCATGCATTTGGTAGTGGCTGTGCTCGGTATTGCAGCTCAGAGAGAACCAACTCTGGATTGGGGCCCCCTAAACCCTGTTCTACCTTTTTGTGTTCCGGCTGATTTCCTACTATGAAGGGGAAAAGCTCCATAGAACTGAATAGTAGTTACCCAAACAGCGTAGCTCGCATGCTATGCTGCTTCCGTAGCTGCCATTCACTACTATGGGAGTTAGAGCAACAGCGTAGTTCAGCGAGCTACGCTGTTTACGTAACTCCGACCATGTAATCTGTAAGTGGCCGGGAATTCGTGAGCACAAAATGCTAGAACAGGGTTTAGGGGGCCCCATTCTAGAGATTGGTGTACAGATGGGACCCGCATTTATCTGACGTTTATTACATATCCTGTGGTTACGTCAAATATGTCGCTCATGGGAAAACTCTAACATACTGTACACGTTTCTTACAGGATGGCGGTGACGGACACCTCTGATATATGTCATATGTTGGTCATCTGTCACCTATAGACGTCAATGTTAAATAGTGTATACGTGTAATGTATAAGTGTAACCTCTGGTAACATGACAACTATTATTGTATCTATCCTGTGATCAGAGGTTTTGTATCTTTTTCTTAGATCTTGTCTGAACAGATCCCTTGATTAGTCCCAGAACTGCTGCTGCCGGGACAGAGTCCTGAATACAGCGCTCAGGTATTGATCTCTCTTTCCTGTAATTTACCTTTCCTGCATATTACTCACACACGTCCCAAATTATCTGGTCAGAAAACAGACGGCACCTTTGTGTATGACTGAAGCCATTCCTCCATGTCACATAGGCAGATAGATCCCTGACACTTGGCGGCAGTCATAGTTATCATGAACACTCTTATTCTACTGACACCAAGAAGTTCACCAAACAGTCACATAATCTTACTCCTGGATATAGAGCCGGACATAGAAGACTGAGGTCCTCATAGCAAAGATCAAACTGGGCCCTCCATTATGGGGCCCAATGTAGCTACTGAGGAGAGCCGGGTGTGATGTTTGTTTACCTCTCCATTCCCTTCCCATGACCTTTGGGACAATTCTCCACCGCTTTGCTTGCTGCCAAAGTAGTTCCTCTGGAGAGCGGAGTCCTGCACAGGTTGTCACCACCCAGCCGCAAAGAAGAGAGGACCAACTCCATTACCTGCTATATAGTGATACCAAATCCACTGCTGTCTAAATCTATAACTGTCAAATTGTATTTTCCATGAAGTGTAATCTTATATTCTAATATTTTATTACAATTAACCTCCAATCCCAGGGATGATGGTTTATCTCTTCTATGTATATAATACTGGTCATATGTTCTGGACTTGTCTGTTCTTATGACGAGTAAATAATTGCATTTCCCATAAAATTATAATGCTGGAGCATCTCCTCTTAGCACTCTGAATATTTCCATTCCTCTATAATTCCGCCTGGGAATTTTTGAATATGGGGGATACAATATCTCTTGTCTATAGGATGTGTCCCTAAACATTATGAAACTGTCAGCACTCATTGTATAGTATCAGACCATGGCCATTGAGAAAAGAGAATAACGCCACCCAGTTGTCAATTTCTTCTTACATTTCCAGGATTAATAAAAAAGTAACAGCCCAATGAAGAGCTCTGTGATGGCCTCGGGTCCAGGTGTAGGAGGGCTGCTCCAAAAATAAGGAGAGCGCCCAACTAATGCCCAGCATATAAAGTAGGAGAGTGCAAGGTAAGTGCCGAATATTTCTTTATCTCTACACACGTTATATCACATATATACTGGCTGGATGGTTTATAGCAATAATGGATATTTTCTCCAAGAGCCCAATTTCAGTTTTCTCACATTGTCCCTCAGAAAACAAGGTTGCTCTTCCTAATATTCCTCGCTTCAATGCTGGGGGTGGTAGATGGAAGAATAGAAAAAAATGTCCCCCACAAAATGTAGTGACCGCTTATTACTGACAAGCTACAAACCTGTAATATATTAGGAACAGAGACCAAGAGCCTGGAAACCCGGTGTGGTCAACTATGGCATCCAGTCTAAGCTGCCACCCAAACTTATATATTGTCAGGTAACCCGTTGCATGCCCAGAATATTCATTACATGTATCCACATTATATGTGTCCAGAGACACCACAAAAGAGAGAAGAATCAGAAACTCCACAGTTCTCTATAGTTTCCCTTAAGTTTAGGCTTATATATGATTATATAGAGACATAACTATAAGCTCCGGGGCCTTGGTGCCAAATCTATACCAGGTCCTGCCAACTATCATATACCATATATAATCTGCACTCCCACAGACACAACAGGCTTTATGTAAGATGGGGTCCTGGGCAACAAGTAAAGTAGGCTCACCCACCCACCCCATCCCACAGGGTCATGTTTCTATACAGTTTTTTATATTTATCTGGTGTTCTAGGGCTGTGAAAGGGTTCAGTGTAAATTCACTGGTGGTTTAAGACAGTAAAGGGGAATTTTTTTTTCATTGTATGGTGGTCTAGGGCAGTCAAGGGGGCGACAAGTAAAATCAGGATTCCTCCAGGTGATAGCGGCATTGGGGATTTGTTCAGATTGTGACCCCCTTATGCCAGTCATGGACACCAGGGCCTGTGTGTGACTACAACCTCTTCACCCCTATAGTTATGTTCCCTGGGTCTATGTTACATTACAAAATGTGTTCAATGTCTGACTCACCCTGTGATAGATAATGACATGTGTGACAGTAAATATATTATTATACATTATAGATATGGGGTTATTTTATGTATATGCAGTAAAGCCATTATGTATATTACAGACATATAAAACATGTGAATATGTGGCACCAGTGACAGCCGACATGCTAGAAGATCCACCGTATATATGTAAGTATTATAGAAAATAACAACCTATAGAAATTCTATAATGTGATGTCATCCAGAATGTTCCTATAGAGACACATGAGAGGCTGCGGGAACAAATTCCCCAATGTTGTCAATTGACTGAACATATATTTGTTGATATGATGACCCATACTAAGCTCACATCATAATTTTAACTTTTCGTTCCAGAAAACCTTGGGATCGGCTGCCTGCTGCCAGGGGGACTCTCTGAAGTAATATTTCATCTATATGAGGTATATCCATCTTTAGTTACTATATATAGGGATGGGGATCGTGTAGGTAATGGGTTTCTTTGTATAGTATGAAGATGGCCATATGACTGGCGGTGCCATGTAGTCTAGGGGGGACACGTAAGGGAACAATAGGGAACGGTTTTGGCCTGAAGATAGATTTAAGGTAATTGGTTGAGGGGACTAGGGGTACAGTAAAGTTAATTGGGGATTAGGGGTGGAGCAGTGCTGGGGGATATAAGGCACGGTCACCCTGCCAAGAGCACTTGCCACACATTATTGCCTACAAGAAATTCATTAGCCCAAACCCTTACATGCAATCTAATAGACATTAGGACGCTACTAGTTACTTTCGGGGTGGCAGAGGGCCCCCTGACCTGCTGGGCCCCAATGTAACCGCACAGTTCTCACATATAGTACGTCCGCCCCTGATTTATGTTAGAAAGTCATATGGGAGAAGCCCCCTGACCGGTTAAATACCTAGGCCAAATGGGCAAACATCTTGTAATAGCCACTGATTCCATGTCATGTAACTGCTGAGGACTTGTACTATATAATATTGTATATTGTAATGTCGTGGTGAAGGAAAGGTACAGGGTTCAGGAGTCATCTCTACTACTTGGCGTCTCAGCGCTGGGCACTTGTTCCATGTATCCCAGACATGTACCCCAAACTTTGCTAGCAGTCAGGGGAGACACTGCTTACCTTACTGTTATCATTACTACAAGTAATAAAAGCGGGCGGGAGGGAGCGGACCTTTCCATGCCGCCTGTCACTCTGACGTCCGCAATGTTTATCTGCAGCATTGTAGGGGGAGGGGTGGCAGGACTCCTAATAAAGTGTCTCTGTGTGAATATTTGTATGAACCCCCTCAGAAACCCCATAATAGTTACTGTTGTGATATAATAAGAATAAAGCTCATTATAATAACTCACTGATAAGAGACACATTGTAGAAGCATAAATATGAGATAATATATAATACACCTAAAGCTATAAAATACAATGTTGGGGACTGGTCTCTGTTCTACATGAAAATGTTTCCATTGATTGGGATTTGTCCTAATACTTTGTCTTTCTTACTCCTAGTATTAATTTTGAATGGCCCCATTGAATTGCATAGGTCCGTGTGATGTCCGTTGTTTTAACACACGTAAGGCCTTATTCACACTAACGCGTTTAACGTCCATGATACGTCGCACGGACCTGTGTTAGTGAATGGGGCCGTTCAGACAGTCCGTGATTTTCACACAGCGTGTGTCCGCTGCGTAAAACTCACGACATGTCCTATACTTGGCCGTTTTTCACGCATCACGCACCCTTTGAAGTCAGTGGGTACGTGAAAATCACGCGCAGCACATGGAAGCACTTCCGTGTGTCGCGCGTGATTCGCGCAACAGTAGATAAATAAGTGAAGGAAAAAATAAAAGCACGTCCTTCATTTCTTTTTCTAAACATCAAAACCGCGTGTCATAAGGATGGCATATGCGTGAAAATCACGCAGCCACGCACCATTCACTGATGACACACGCAACTGCAAGATGCACACGTTCGTGTGAATAAGGCCTAACACGGATGTGGAATACGCTGGTGTGAATAAGGCCTAAGTTGTATTTTTATACACGTATGCTATGTGCTATGTGGCTTTTGGTTGCATACAGTAGAAGTTGCTTGTTGTCTGCAGTAATTTTTTTTTCAAATACATTTGTGTATGATGGCCAAATATTGTAGGGCTTCTGTTACAGTGTTTTGAGAGCGCACACTTTTGTGGCTGTAGATGTATGTGGTATATATATATATATAAGCTTTTATCACCTTTATCTATTCATTGTAAATGATATTTTCTCTAAATCGCTGATTGTATGTGAGTTTTTGGCACAAATGTGAATTTTAATGCATTTGTTTTTAAAAATAAATTCCTATATCTAAGGTGTTTATAGTGAAGGTGAACACGGCCGCCAGGACACGTCAAGACAACTCCAATCGTCAGGTTGTCTGCTCCCAGGAAAATAGGAGCTTTGTGGACGCCTCATTTTTCTAGGTGTGTAATCCCTGCATTTTATAGATTGTTACTTTTTTTTTGTACATTTCCTGCTTAAAGCCACATTTTTGGTGTTTTCAATTTGTAATTTTATGGAGATAATATATGTACATGTAGACACAGGCACAAGTGGTATGTATGTATGTATGTATGTATGTATGATATATATATATATATTTTTTTATTGTGTCTCCTTAAAGAGGCTCTGTCACCACATTATAAGTGGCCTATCTCCTACATAAGGAGATCGGCGCTGTAATGTAGGTGACAGTAATGCTTTTTATTTAAAAAAAACGATCTTTTTTCACAACGTTAGGAGCGATTTTGGTTTATGCTAATGAGCTTTCTTAATGCCCAAGTGGGCGTACTTTTACTTTCGACCAAGTGGGCGTTGTACAGAGGAGTGTATGATGCTGACCAATCGGCATCATGTGCTCCTCTCCATTCATTTACACTGCACTAGCAATATAGATATATCACTATGTGCAGTCACATAAACACACACTAACATTACTACAGTGTCCTGATAATGAATACACAAGAAATCCAGCCTGGACGTCATGTGTATTCAGAATCCTGACACTTCTGACTCTTTTTTTGTGAGATTCCGGCAAGTGAAACCAAATCTCGTTTAGCTCCGTGATCTCGCGAGATTTCGTATCCGTTGCTGGAATCTCACAAAAAAGAGTCAGAAGTGTCAGGATTCTGAGTAACACATGACGTCCAGGCTGGATTTCATGTGTATTCATTATCAGGACACTGTAGTAATGTTAGTGTGTGTTTATGTGACTGCACATAGTGATATAACTATATCGCTAGTGCAGTGTAAATGAATGGAGAGGAGTGCATGATGCCGATTGGTCAGCGTCATGCACTCCTCTGTACAACACCCACTTGGTCGAAAGTAAAAGTACGCCCACTTGGGCATTAAGAAAGCTCATTAGCATAAACCAAAATCGCTTCTAACATTGTGAAAAAATATTGTTTTTTCAAATAAAAAGCATTACTGTCACCTACATTACAGCGCCCATCTCCTTATATAGGAGACAGGACACTTATAATGTGGTGACAGAGTCTCTTTAATCTAACCTTTTGGTATTTCCTCATGGGAATTGGTCTGTGATATGACCTTTTTTTTCCTCTTTTTTAACTACTTAATTAATAAAATTATTTATTTTTACTACATACCCATGTGAGTGCT